>NW_026906253.1:62500-126000 GCF_033807715.1 Cololabis saira
TCTATAAGTAACTCTTCGCAACTGAGATCGTTCCCGTCGTTTCAGACGCCCCGACCTGATTAGACACACCTGCTGTGGCTGACATCGAGATCGGACTTTTACTCGGAATTAAGACCCCTGCTTCCACAAGTGCATTATTTTAGACTCCCTTGGATCATATCTGCCTCCCCAGCTGCTACGTGGACTGGTTTTCAGAGGTAGGACACGTTTATTACCGAGTGTTTGTGAAGGTAACAGGAGCTAATGCTAATTCTATTGTCTATACCACGGCCCCCTGTAACACGGTCCAGGAAGATAAAAACTCGAAATTATGAGATATAAAATCGAAGATATGACATATAAAGTCGAAATTATGAGATATAAAATCGAAGATATGAGATATAAAGTCGAAATTATGAGATATAAAATCGAGGATATGAGATATAAAGTCGAAATTATAAGATGGAAAGTCGAAAATATAATAATAAATGTTTTATTACCGAGTGTTTGTGAAGGTAACAGGAACTAAGGCTAAATTCTATTGTCTATATATTTAAATATATTTAATTTATATTCTATTAAACTATGCCCGGCTCGGCAGCCGAAGATCAAAGACTCAGACCGACATCAATTAACTGCTCTATATGCCTGTAGCAGCTATAACCGGCCGTTATGTATTGCTAAAATATTAATATTTAATTTATATTATATATATTAAAACGATGCCGCGCTATTAAAGCATATATAAATTATAGAAAATTCACGGGCCTGTAAAAAAAAAAAAAAACTGAGTTCAAATAAATCCCACTGCTTGCTGATGCAATGAAAAAGGAGTACATTGCTATTACAGTAAATTGTTTGTGTTTATTGCTAAATTATCAGTAATGCAGTTAATATAGACAAAATTATGTTGTGTTGAGATGGATGCTCCTAAATTTTGTGCTGGTGCTCCTAGAATTTTCAGCGAGGAGCACTGGAAAAAGTTAGTCTGGAGCCCTGGAAAAAAAATAAAAAATAAAGAATACATAATAAAAATTAAATAAAACCCTTGGAGCTTGAAGCTGCACTGCAGAACTGGAGGGAACAAAGTGCATACAGTCTATATATATTCCTCCTCTTCCTCCTCCTGCTCCTCCTGCTCCTCCTCTTCCTCTTCCTCCTCCCCTTCCTCCTCCTTCCTCTTCTCCTCCTCCTCCTCTTCCTCTCCTCTTCTCCTCCTCTTCTTCTTCTTCCTCCTCTTCTTCCTCCTCTTCCTCTTCTCTTCCTCCTCCTTCTTCCTCCTCGTCCTCCTCCTCTTCTTCATCCTCTTCTTCATCCTCCTCTTCTTCGTCCTCTTCCTCCTCTTCTTTGTCCTCTTCCTCTTCTTCGTCCTCCTCCTCCTCCTCTTCCTCTTCCTTTTGAATGCATACAGAGCAGGATTCCCAGTCCTGCTGGGAACAGGCTCATGAGATATATATATATATATATATATATATATATATATATATATATATATATATATATATATATATATATATATATCCATCTATCTATCCATCCCTGAAATAAATAAAGAATACATAATAAAAATTAAATAAAACCCTTGGAGCTTGAAGCTGCACTGCAGAACTGGAGGGAACAAAGTGCATACAGTCTACATATATCTACTGTATGTATAGCTGCACATCTTCAGTTTTTTCTATTCCACCATGGATCACACTTTGGGAAGCCTTCTTTATATTTTAGCGTTATTTCTGCGTAGATAAGAGTGAGTTTGATGCTCCTTAACCAGGTTGGTCCTGGATCAACATCAACCATCATCGTTGGTCCCGGTGAAGCTGCAGTCTGGCTGCCGTGAGCAGCACTGACTCACCGGGTCCCAGCGGATTTAATCACCATGTTTACACTGTGTGTTGTGATTAATAAGCACGGTTTTTAATTATTTTGCGTTGGATCAATGTAGCAAATGTTGTTTGGACCATCAAACCCCTCAACCATCAGATACGTGTTTCACATGAGCAGTTCAGGTAAAAATGGCAGTTAAATCAGCAAAAAATGTCAGTTTGCTGGATGAAATATATTGATTCCTGATAAAATAAGTTTGTTAGTGACAGCTCTGCTCCTGTACGCATGTGAATGAGTGTACGTTTGTGTGAACATGAAAGTACAATCTGCATTGAGGCTTCTCGCTTCAGGAATCCCGGTCTGTGATTGGACGCTGCCTCGGCGTCGCTGCTGCTCATTTGCATAAAGTTCAGATTTTTCAACTTCAAATTGACGCTCTGCTCCGGCTGCTCCGCCCGCCTCTCCACACGCGTCTTTATAGGAAATGAATGGCAGCCGGAGCTGCCTATGTGACGCTTTCAGTGTGAAACTCTTGATGAAACACGGCATAGAGCATAAAAGCATAAAATTAAAAATCTCTTACCTTTTGAAAACAAGTTGTGATGTAATATGTTGTGTGATTTGTACTGAAATGTGTTGTTGTGAGTGTGTTCTGATTTGGTGTTGTGTGATGTGTTGTTGTGATGTCTTTTCTCTTTTCCGTAATTTCATATAAACCACAGTCTAAAATAATTGTTTCCTTCTTTTTGGCAGTTTCCATCTTCTGAAACCAAGACCGCCCACACACACACCAGCTACACAAACAGAGCACACAACCTAAATACATAGCCCTATACTGAAATACATCCATTCTCTCTTACACACACACACACACACACACACACACACACACACACACACACACACACATATTGTTTGCACTGTTTATCGTTCTAGTTGATATTGTGTTTGTTCAAATTTCACACTTTTACACTGAATTGTGTTTGCCTGTGAAATAACCGTGTTTTGGAGTGTTTTTTTCTGAAGTGTTTACAGGTTGCTGACGAGATGCCACAGAAGGGAAAACGCTCCCGCGCCCAGAAGCTGCGCTGGAGCAAGCCGGACCAGGTACAGACAAAACTACACAATAGATAGCTTTAAAGCTACACACAATAGACTACAAAGCATTAAAGTAGACGTGAGGAAAGTGAGTGCTTCTTCTGTCAAGTGACTGCAATATGTCACTTATTGACTGCATTTGATTGGTTTTGTGTTTTGAGGCGACCCAGCCGGAGACGCCACCGCCAGCCCAGCCGTTCTGGACCCAGAGGGATGGAGCCAGCCCCTCCCAGTCTCCTGCCCAGAAGGTATAGTGTTCACTCTATGCTTTTTATCAAGTAATAATGAAATACACTGTGTAATTCAAAGTCTTCAGTTTTAGTAACTTTAGTTCTGTGTTTCAGATGAAGAAGCTGTGGACCCCTCTGCCGATCTCACCCTCCTTCTCACCTTACCAACCTGGAAGGGTAAGTTTCTATTTCTTCTACAACTGAACACACACACACACACACACACGCACACACACACACAGGGTATTTGCAGTACAGTGCTGCACTCTACACGATGCTTCACAGAGCCGGATTAAATAAATGGACTACACTAGGCAGACTGTGATTTTTGGGCCCCCCTCCATGGATGTTATTTATGAATTGAAATCTTAAACTTACCAAAGTTACTAATAAAAGTTAATTCACATTTAACGTAGCATAGTCATAGGCAAGTTGGTTATTTGTATTCCAAAATAAGTCATGTGTTGTATATTAAACAGTCTATCAGACTATTTTTAAATTTGTATTATTTATACGTTATTACACCGCTCTATTAAATTATCCTTATCTTATTGAGCGCGAGTGTCATTGTTAAGGCAGTAGTACCAGTAAATGACCAATAGGTGTCAGCATTGCTATGTAAACAGAGCAAGTGAGATAAATGTTGTAGTCTATTGCATTTTGCAGAAAATCTTATTTAAATGTGTTGATTAAATTTAATAGTTAAATAAGAGGTCAAATATACAAAGAACAATAAAATTTGCAGTAAGACAAAGTGTGCTGTAGTGGTAAAGATGTTTATGTTCAACAAAAACTTTGTTGAAAAATGAGCAATTATTACATTTTTTTTTTCACTTTTCTTTTCTAATTTGCTCAGACAGCCAAGGAAAACAAGCCTGAATTGGGTGAATACAAATTCTAGTCCCTTCACCTGTAGCCCATATTCACACCTGTGATTAAGTACAGGAACAAGAAGACAAACATGAACCCTTCACATTTATCAAGACCATTTAGGAACTGTCCAACAATAAATCAGACCTTGCAGCCTGATAGCTTAATTGTCCCGCTTAGTCCCTCCCATCGGATTTAACTGAGTGGCGTTAATGTGACGTAACGTTAGAGTAAACAACGTCATTTTTAATTAGTTAATACATATTGATATATTAACACTGAAATACAAAATACATTGTAGATAGGACATATATTTTCATTACTTACTATGTTTATTTTATTGGCCCCCCTGCCAATGAGGCCTTAGGCACATGCCTAGTTTGCCTTTGCGTTAATCCGGCTCTGCTTCAGTGTAGGGCTGAAACGATTCCTCGAATAATTTGATTACAAAAAATGATCGAGGAATTTCCTCTGCCTCAAGGAATCGTTTAATTTATTTATTTATTTTTATTTATTTTTTTTCGTTTAATTTCACCAGCTCAAAGCCTCATATTACGCCCGGACCACATTTAATGCGACACAACCCGCTGACGCTGCGCCGTACATCCATGCGCTGCGCACGTTAAAGGGGGGAGAAAGAGGCGGCGGATATGTTTGGTTTTAGTAACATCATGCTCAGGCAGTCTGCAATGGCCCAGACGGGAGTTCAGTGCTTAACTTTTATTTTTAATCCACGCTATATTCTTCTGGTCCGTTCCCCTATGTTCCCCCTCTAAAGCCAAAATTATTGTTCCGCGTTAAATCGACGCAGAGTCTACACCGCTCTCCGGCGAGGGCGGAGAGCGGCGGTCCGGCTTGCGGTGCTGCGCTGCCGTGCAGGCTCTCCACGGCTACGCCGTAGCCTACGGCGTAGGGTACGCAGCGACGCGCACCATTCTGCGTTGTTGTAACGCGGAACCATAAATCAGCCTTTACCCGGTATATAAACCTCTGTTCCCGCTACAGTTTTAACAAAAAGAAAAGGCAGAAAATGTCAGAAAAATAAAAACATAATAAAGCTAACTGGGTAGTTTTCATTTTATTTTATCTCTGTAGTCATTGATGATAAAACAAGCAGCACTGGTGCTCCAATACAACAGGAATCATAATTTTATTTTGAACACTGCCAAAACTCTAACTTAAAACTTAACTACAACTTAAAATTTGCTTGACACAAATGAAAGTTCAATTGAAACACGTGGGAAAAACACCTAACCTTTTAAGTTATGTCTGATATCAGGTGTAATGGCATTTTTACGTTAGAAATAAGAACATTTCTTGGTAAAATCCTTAGTTTTTTGAGTGAAGGCTGTGAATTTGGTCAACTGGTGTAAGTTTAGGGTTTTTAAATGCACAGCCATGAACCTACTGTATTATATAATTTAGTCTTGATGTCAATTAACATCTAACATCTTATGTATATTTATAATTGCTCTTTAACTAAAGAAATATGTTTTATCCGATTACTCGATTAATCGATGGAATTTTCAGTAGAATACTCGATTACTAAAATATTCGATAGCTGCAGCCCTACTTCAGTGTACTACAAGTGTGAGTAGTGATGTAATACTTTTCCGTCCCACCACCAGGTGTCCCCCTCTGACTTCCGCCCAGGTATGTAGCCCACTGTTTGTTTTCATTACACGTAAATTGTATATTCTTGTTTAATTGTAAACAGATTTTCCCTGGGGTTTTTAAAGGTTTTATGATGTAAAGGTATTGTTTGACAGTTTTTGTGTTTGTGCTTGCTCCTAGGCCACGGTACGGGTCACCGCCATCGGGTGCTGAAGTGGGACAAGTCCCCCTTCACTCCCCATTTCCGGAAGTTGGTTGTCCCAGAGGAGTCACCTGACAAGAAGGTATAATACTCTTAGATTCCATTGAGTAAAATCAGATTTTTGTAGTTGGGGGATATTTGCACGTTGATTAAAAAAAATATGTCTTCTCATGCAGTTCGTCTTGCTTGTTGGTGACTCCCACCTTCGGCCCATCGCGGACGGGTTGGTGGGACTGCCGGACCGACGTCTGTCCTGTGGCGTCCTGTCTGTCCCTGGGGCGTCGGCACTTGAGTTGCGTACTGAGGTGCTGAATGCTGTACTGCCTCGCTCACCCGCGGCAGTCTGCATTTTGGCACCCAGTAACGACTTGAGCGCCAGCGGGACCGTCAATCAGGCAGGGGTCGCGTTTGGTAAGCTCCTGCTGACTGCCTGTTCGACCTGGCCCAACGTAAGTATTCTTATATTGTTATTATCTTGATAACATGTCTGATGATATACTTGATTTTATGCATATAACTTCAATTTTGATGCAATTTTTGAGGGAGAGAATGTAATTACTGAGAAAGAACATCTTTTTCACTCTAGGTGTGTGTTTTGGACTTCCCTCGCCGTCTCACCGTAGAGCTGGACCTCCAGGAGCTTCTGAGCCAGGAATACCACCGTGTGGCTGCACGTATGGGTATGTAAACAAAAAGTACAGTGACATGTATAGCAGTGTTTCTTGATATTTAAGTGGCAATGCCACTTAAATGTTTCATAAAATTAGAATATTGTGTATAAAGTCCTTTATTTTCTGTAATGCAAAAATGTCATACATTCTGGATTAATAATAAATCAACTGCAATATTGCAAGCCTTTTATTAGTTTAATATTGCTGATCATGGCTTACAGCTTAAGAAAACTCAAATATCCTATCTCCAAAATAATTAGAATATTCTGGGAATCTTAATCTTAAACTGTAAGCCATAATCAGCAATATTAAAATAGTAAAAGGCTTGCAATATTTCAGTTGTTTTATAATTAATCCAGAATGTATGACATTTTTGTTTTTTCTAATTGCATTACAGAAGTCATTATGTTTTTGTTTGTCTTTTGTATTTCAGGTGTCAGGTACGTCTCTGCCACCCACTACTTTCCGCTGACACAACTGGACCTGTGGTGTTCTGACGGTGTAAGTACATGACACTCTACAATCTAAGACATGTTAAAAAAATGTGGTGTGCATATCTTTGGTAGATGATAGGGAAAGTTCAGGTACAGGTTTACTGAAAATTTCTGTCTGCTAAATAACTTTTGATCATGTTTGTCAGGTCCATCTCAGCAAGGAGGGCGGGATGGAGAGGCTTGCGGAGTTGCTGTGGTGGACCCTCCACCACCAGCTGGAGCCCACAGTCCCGAGGGTCCAGACGCCTCCGAGGATGTCGCCTCCTGCCAGACGTGTCGTCCCGAGGGCCCAGACTTCTCCCAGGACGTCGCCTCCTGCCAGACGTGTCGTCCCGAGGACCCAGACTTCTCCCAGGACGTCGCCTCCTGTCAGACGTGTCGTCCCGAGGACCCAGACTTCTCCCAGGACGTCGCCTCCTGCCAGACGTGTCTCACCAAAACGGGTTGTGAAGGACGTGGTCACCGCGCCACGTCCATCCAGCCCTTTGGAGCAGACACGTGTTCTGTCTTCACAGGTGGACGTGGGGGTGGATTCGATCCCGCTAAATCCTGTGTGGTTTAGTCCGGCGATCCTCGATGTGATGGAGAAGGCCGTTCCGGCCCACCTTCCCAGCGCTGTGGAGAGCGCAGCTCGTCCGGACGGCAGGAAGGTAATGTTGATGCAGATTTAATTTTTTCATTGAGGCCTCTTTTAAAAAGTGTCTCCCTCTTCCTTTTTATTGTACAAAAGGAGCTAAGTCGCAAATATGGTGTGAAAAAAGTCTGCACGGTTTTTGTTCCAGCAGAAGTCGACCGTGGAGCGCCGAGACAGAGGACCCTCCAAGAGGACCCGGGAGAAGCAGCAGGTTTGTCATATTATGTCTGATTATTGGAGTAATACTTATTTGGATTTGTTTGTTGAGTATTTTGAGTAGACACACCATAGACAAAAACATTGTATTGTTATATTTAGTGACTAATTGTAATACAGTATTAAATTACATGGTTTCATTTTGTCAATGCAGTTCACACAGTTATTTATTTATTTATTGTTTTAGGTGGAGGCACCAGCCGTGGAGGTGTCCTCCAAGCCAGCGCCTTGCAGTCCTAGGAGAGTGGTGGTGGAGCCTGGTGCGTCTGACCCTGCCCAGCCCCAGGAGTCCACCTTCCAGGAACGTCCCAGCCAGGTAAATTACATCTTTTAACTACTGCACCTCTGTCTGTACTCACTCTCTCACACACAAACACACACAGTTTCTGACCCAGGGTTCTTAACCACTGGACTCAGTAGTTTTAGTTTTAATACTGGTGTATTATTATACTTAGTGTATTTTGCTACCAATATTTATGTACCTTTTTAATTAAGCAGTATTTGACATGCAGGACTTTTAATTGTAATGGAGCAATTTTACATTATTGTATTGGTACTTTCACTTAAGTAAAGAATGTGAATACTTTGTCCACCCATTGCTGGTTACATATGTTGGAGGCATGTAAGGTATGTTAAAGAATATAAGATTAACGATGATAATGAAACGAATTATGATTAATGATGAGATTGATAATGATTGATCCGTCACTCATAAAAGAAAAATGTTACATCATGATAAAAATGACAACATTCCTTAAAATTATTTCAGGATCCTGCCGTTGGTCCGAGCCATCGCACTCAATCCGTGAGGGCGTCGCATTCTCAGAAGGACGGGAGGTATGGAACCTTTTCTCGCAATCACCAGTGTACCTGCATGGCTCTGACCTTTCTCGCCTACCACCAGGAGGGGGTGGATTTTGACATGGTCTCACTTGATAGAGTGCTTGAACAGGGGAATGCACTCTATGTAGGTATCAAAGAACAGTTGAAGGCGGACAAAAGGTTCAAAAGCAACCACTTGACCATAGAGGAGATGCCGAAACAGGTTTTCACCGATTCGGATACCTACAATGTTCAGTTGGACATGTCGGACTTGAGGGTTGGTTTCTTGAAGGCTGTAGACGGCAGCCCTCGAAGCAGGAGAGGACTGTGCCTTCGTGAACAGCTGAAGAGCCTCTCTGAAGGTGTCAACCTTGCTTTTCTCATTGTCATGCCTGAGTGCATTGCAGTGTTCCGTGACCGGTCCGGACGCTACGGGTTTTTTGATTCCCACTCAAGGTCTCCCAAAGGTTTTCCTCATCATAATGGAAAAGCAATTATGCTGACCTTCTCTAAATTGAGTCACATGGTTAAACATTTGCTTGTGCTTTTTAAAAACCGTGGCCCTTATGGCAGCTATGAGTTCATGCCTGTTTCCTTTACAAGTGACCACACACTCAGTGAGATGCCTGGACAGTCAGAGGATGTGACCATCAAAAATCCATCAACGGCTGTACCAGAAGCACAATTGTTAGAGGAAGCCAATATCCCACAGACAACTAACTTCAGACAACCAAAGAATCAGGACTTGAGTCAGCGCGTCAACATAACACGTCCCACGACAGAGAAGGTTTTTTCGAAAATCCCAAAACAGATGCGAAGGAAGGCTATGCGTAGATCGAGTGAGTGCAAAAAGCAACATGTACCACCTGTAAACAATGGTACAAGCACAACTAATAGAGCGCGGTATGAGAAAGAGAAATATGTCAGCAGTTTGAAATTTAGGCTGACAAAACTGCAGGCGATTAAAACCAAATACGCAAAAGACCGTTATCATCGAAAACAAAAGAAGAAGTACATCAAAAGAAGTTGGATGGATCTGGATAGTCAGAGCAAACAGAAAACCTTCATGAAAAAGTACCAGAAGGAGAGATACACCACTGATCCTCATTTTAAAATCAAAAAGAAAAACTACGTGAGCGAGAGGTATAGCTCTGATCCTCAGTTTAAAAACAAACAGAAATGTTTAATGAAAAAGTACATAGGCGAGAGGTATAGCACTGATCCTCATTTTAAAATCAAACAGAAATGTTTAATGAAAAAGTACATAGGCGAGAGGTATAGCACTGATCCTCATTTTAAAAACAAACAGAAATGTTTAATGAAAAAGTACATAGGCGAGAGGTATAGCACTGATCCTCATTTTAAAATCAAACAGAAAAAGTACGTGAGCGAGAAATATCACCACAACCCAGAGTTCAGGCTGCGTCACATACAACACTGCATCCAGAACAAAAAGGATAGACTCGCTAAAGATGCTGCACTTCGTATTCGTCACAAGTTGCAGTGTGCACTCAGGATTAAGAGGAAATACATGGACATCGTAAACTGCCGCCCGGAAACTGCACAGCCTGTGGTTAACCCTGTGATGGTAGAAGCCATATCGGTATTTCGGGAAAGAATTAGACATGGGCCCACACATGTCTGCACAGTGTGTCACAGAGCTCTGTTCCCCAATCAGGTAAGGCATTGCAACAGAGCCAAATATGTTAAAAACATTTGCGTGGTGGCTGCTTGCTTGACAGGTAAGTATGTCCACGTTTGTGACACCGATTGCTCAGCCCCATGCACCGTTCCACAGGACAGGATGCGGGAGTGGATCTGCCACACCTGTGACAGCCACTTGGCCAGAGGACGAATGCCGTCCATGGCAGCTTGCAACAACCTGGAGCTTGCACCCATTCCCCCAGAGCTCGAACAGTTGAACGTGCTGGAAAGGCAATTGATTGCAAAGATCTTACCATTTGCAAAGATAGTTGCCTTGCCCAAAGGACGTCAAAGAGCAGTACACGGAGCAGTTGTGTGTGTACCATCAGAGATGGAAACCACAGTCAATGCTCTTCCGAGGCCCAGCGCCCAAGCCCAGCTGTTGCAAGTAAAGTTGAAGCGCAACATCAAGTACAAGGGCTATCAGCACTTCTACACAGTTAACATGAAGAATGTGCTAGCAGGGCTAAGGATACTGCGAGAGACTCATTCAGAATACAGCAACATTGAGATTGATGACTGTGCTGAATTTGAAAGTCTCGAAGAGGGAGATGCTCCACAGGAAGCCCCAGATGCTGCACAGCTCAAGGAGCCCAGACATCCGGAAGGAGACATGGAACCCGCTGCAGGCACATCTGGTGAAAAGCAGCCCAATGAGGTGGACGACGACAAGGAAAAGGAAGACCTCAGGCCTGGTCTGGCCTTGGACACGTGCATGCAGCCTCTTGACATAGCACAGGAGGTTCTGTCATATGGGGATGGCATATTTAGCATTGCTCCTGCCCAAGGAAACAAACCTGTCGGTTTCTTTGCCATTCCTAAGCTTGAAGCCATGGCCTTTCCTGTTCAGTTCCCAACCGGAGAGAACACCTTGGATGAGGGCAGAATAATCCATCTGTCTCCAAGTGTGTACTTCAATTCAAGGCTCTTCTCTGTGGATGCCCGCTTTGCGAGGGACCAGAGTTATCTGTTCTTTTCCCAGTTTGTGACGGAAACGCACATCGCTAGGAACAGCATGTCCATCCAAACACGCAAGGGGAAGAAATTCACCAAAGATGGGAGGACAATTTCCAATAAGATGATTCAGGACAAAGAGGAGCTGGAACAACTCATCCAAAATAGGGATGCGACCCGTTTCATGCAACCCCTCCGAGGCACTCCAGCGTATTGGGAGAAAACGCTGCGAGATCTTTTCGCCATGGTCAGACAGTTGGGCAAGCCGACGTTTTTCCTAACGTTTTCTGCCGCCGAAATGAGATGGCCGGAGGTTATTGATATTATCAAAGCTCAACAAGGTGAGCAAGGGGACTTCTCAAAGCTGGACTGGAATGAAAAGTGTGAGATTCTCCGCAGTAACCCTGTGACTGTGATGCGCTTGTTTGAGAAGCGAGTGGACGCGCTCATGACAGATCTGCTCCTGTCACCTGCACAGCCCATTGGTCCAGTGGAGGACTACTTTTTTCGGGTGGAATTTCAAGCTAGAGGTAGTCCACATATCCATATGCTGGTGTGGATCAAAGATGCACCAGAGATTGAGGATCCTGAGTGCTGCAAGGATGTCATCCAATTCATTGACCGCTATATATGCTGTCAGATGCCTGATGTGGACACGGACCCCGAGCTCCACAAAATAGTGTCTGAGGTTCAGGTTCACAGCCGCAACCACTCCAAAACATGCAGGAAAGGCAATGTATCGTGCAGATTTGGTTTTCCAAAACTGCCCATGGATCAAACGATCATTGGCTGCACACCTTGGGGGGCTGTTGATGATGGTGATGATGAAGATGTCAAGAAAGACGATGCCCAGAAAGACCAAGACTGTGGACAAAACGATGTTGGCGGGCATAAAAAATGTGGGGAAAAGTCCAAGGATTCCAAGAAGAGTCAGAAGAAGTCCAAGAAGAGCAAAAAATTCCTCTCAAAGCAGCAACAGATGGCCAAGGAAAAGCTGAAGCCGGTGAGAGATCTTCTAATGGACCCAAATGCCTCTTTCAAGGACTTGGCAGAGTTGTTGCAAAAATGTGACTTGCATCCTGAAGAGTACTCGCACAGTGTCAGATCCCTCACCAGTGGAATGGTGGTCTACAATAAGCGTGACCCCAAGGACTGCTGGGTGAATGGATACAACCCTGACCTGTTGCGAGCATGGAACGCCAACATGGACATCCAGTATGTCATTGACGATTTCAGTTGCATCATGTATATGATGTCGTACGTCTCCAAGCCAGAGCACGAGATGACTGAATTCCTTGACTCTGTCATCCGTGATGTACGGAAATCTGGCGTTAATAAACAGGATGAGATGAAGCAGATTATGCAGGCGTATGCTAAACACCGAGAGGTTAGTGCTCAGGAGTCTGTGGCACGGGTATGCAGCCTACCGCTGAAAAAGTGCTCGCGTTCTGTAATTTTTATACAGACGGAGGACGACGGTATGAGAATGAGTCTTCCGATGAGCAGGCTGCAGAACATGGCCGCAGATGAAGAGGACGTTTGGATGGCAGGATTGCCGGAAAAATACATGGAGAGGCCTGATACAGGCGAGTTTCGAGACATGTGTCTGGCTGACTTCACATCCAATTACAGGGTCCTCTACGGTCAGCAACGTCAATCGGCTACTGCCATTCCCCTCCAGAACGACCACGGGTTTATCCAGAAGAGGACTTCGGGAAAACCTGCCGTCATCCGGTTTACTCGTTTCTCAGAGAAGAAACATCCGGAAAAGTATTACAGACGGCTCCTAAAACTGTACTGGCCACACAGAGAGGATGCTGATCTGAAGCCGGAACGCTACCCGACCTACGAAGCGTTTTATAAAAGTGGTCGGCGTCTGGGCCGATTGCCTGTGAAAAAGTATGTCAACTTCAATAGAAAGCGCTTCGAAGGAGAGGGTAAGAAAATCGACAAAGCCCTCGAACGGTTTCGAAAGGAGGGACCCGTCCGCAACGCGTGGAATAGTTTTGCACCAGAGGTTGAGGTGGATCGTTTAGAGTGTGTCGCTCAGCGAGAAGCCATAAACCCTGGCGAGGAGGAACAGGAGCAGCTTCCAGATTTTCAGCTTCAAGGTGAGAGCAGTGGAGCCATGCCAGCAATCCAGGCGCCGGAATTGAGCCCCGACTTTGTGAGGAACATGTTTCGAAGCCTCAATGAGATGCAGGCGTCCGCCTTCTACGCCATACGCGAATGGTGTTTGAAACGCGTCTGGGGTCAGGATCCTGAACCCTTTTTTTACTTCATCTCTGGGGGAGCCGGTTGTGGCAAGTCCCATGTGATCAAGTGTGTTTATCAGGAGGCCACCAAGATTCTGCGCCAACTTCCCAGGTTTCGCAATGAAGGTGACATGTCTAAGCCTTCAGTGCTGTTGGCGGCGTTTACTGGCACCGCCGCTTTCAATATCTCTGGCAAAACACTGCACTCACTGCTGAAGCTGCCGAGAAGCCTGAAACCTCCGTATCAAGGTCTCGGAAACACACTGGACGAAGTGAGGGTAACACTGTCCAATGCGGAGATCTTGATTATTGATGAGATATCCATGGTCTCTAAGGATCTGTTTTCCTATGTCCACTGGAGATTTCAGCAGATCAGAGGAAACAGGAGACCATTTGGAGGGATGTCTGTCCTTGCAGTTGGCGACTTTTACCAACTGCCGCCCCTTGGTAAAGGCAAACCGCTATGCGTTTTTGAGGATGATGTGCTCGACCTCTGGCAAGATTTCAAGCTGGTCAATCTGACAGAGATAATGCGGCAGAAAGATGATCGCACTTTTGCCGAGCTCTTGAACAGGATTAGAACCAGGAATAAGGAGGATCCGCTCAGCGCGGATGACGAAGCTCTGCTCGCTCAGGCCGTTGTGGAGGCCGGAGATTGTCCGACAGACGCCCTTCATATCTTTGCCACCAACAAAGAGGTTGACGAGCACAACGCTGCAATTTTAACTGCCTTAAAGTTGCAAGTTGTAGAGATTCCAGCGCAAGACTTTAGAAAAGATCTGCGAACTGGAGAAATGAAACCTGCGTATGATTCCTTTAAAGGCAATAAAAGGGATTTACCTGACAACCTGCAAGCGGCTCAAGGAGCACGAGTCATGGTGATCAGGAATCTCGATATTGAGGACGGGATTGTAAATGGCACTTTTGGAACAATTGCCAACATTGTCACCACCACCGAAGACGGACTGACTGTGGTCAAGCTCATTGGACTCGAATTGGATAATCCCACGGCAGGCCAGAAATTCCGCAAGAAGATTCAAGGGGCGGAGGATAACTTGGTGTACGTGGAAAGGTTCGAGGAAAGCACGAGCATAAGGGGGATGGTTCGACGGCAGTTCCCGATGAAGCTGGCCTTCGGCTGTACAGCTCATAAAGTGCAAGGCATGACTGTGCAGTCTGCTGTGGTGTCCTTGAAGCACATTTTTGAACCCGGAATGGCCTATGTCGCCCTGAGCCGGACGACCTCACTTCAAGGACTATGGATCAGAGACTTTGAAGAAAAGAAGATCTATGCGAATCCTAAAATCACCACAGCGATGGAGACTATGAGTCACGCCTCATTCGAGAGTGCAAGACCGCTTTTGCACTTTGTCAAGACCGCAGACCACACTGGTCCAACTTTGACAATAGTCCATCACAATTGTCAAGGACTTCCGTCGCACATGGAGGACATCAGGTCCCACCATGAATTCAGACTTGCTGATGTCCTGTGCATCACCGAATCCCATCTGTCGGGATCATTTGTTTCTCCAGACTTCCAGCTGGAGGGATATGAGATGTTTGCGCGCAACAGAAATGTCTCATATTCTAACAGAGCGGATATGGCTATGAAAGATGGAGGTGGAGTTGCAGTGTACTACAGGAGCTGTCTACAAGCAGAGGCCCGACGGTACATTCAAAATGTGCCCGACCTTGAATTCGCCGTCGTCAAGGTTGAGGGTCCTGTCAGAGCATTGATAGCCACTGTGTACAGACCACCAAATATCCAACTTGACGTGTTTCTTGCAAACATGCAAAGCCTCTTGGACACTTTAGAGATGATGGGTTGCCAGCCTGTAGTGGTTTGTGGAGACTTCAATGAAGACTTGCTCTCCAAAGGGAAGAAAGCCATATGGGAGTTGTTTCGGTCCAGAGGCTATAGCCAGCTTGTTTCCGCTGCAACGACCGAAAAGCGGACACTGATTGATCATATTTACATATCGCAACCACAATGTTGCCTTCAATCAGGTGTGCTGCAATCGTATCACAGTTATCACGATCCGGTGTACTGTGTTTTGACTTCGCCAGAAGCGGGAGGCTTGTCTTCTGAGTGAAGTGGTTTTGCTTTAGTGGTGTTGTGTCTGGATGCCTGTGGGGAATGTGGCCTCGGGTCCAAGTCATCTGTGAAGTACTCTTTGGCAGAGTTCACAGCTTGTTGTTGATGGTGGTTGGGGTTGAGCAAGATGGCCTGTTGTTGTTGTTAGGGTAGTTGTTGTTAGGGTAGTTCTTGTGGTTCATTGTGTTATTTTCTTTTGGTATCTGGATGCTTATGGTGAATATGGCCTGGGGTCCAACTCATGGTGGTTTTGGGTTGAGAAAGGTTTCCTCTTGTGGTCTTTTATTGTGGAAAAGAGCCCTTGTAGGTATGTTGTTTAATTCGGAAAAGGTGCCCAGCCAGATGAAATGGTAGGTATTCGGTAGGTATACGGTAAGTATTTTCATCCACATCCTTGTCATTCCCTCCCCTTCTCTCTTCCTTCCCCACCTTTCCCTCTCTAGCACCCCCTCTCTGTTTATCTGTTTTTGTGTATGTCTGTCATCTGTGTTTGTCTGCGTGTGCGTCTGTCTGCGTGCGTGTGTGTGTGTGTGTGTGCGCGTGTGTGTGTGCGTCTGTGTGTGTGTGTTAGCACACACTGCTGTGTGCTAACACAGGGTATGTGTGAAGCGTCTAGTGCAGTAGTGTGGTGCTTGGAGCTAGTGCATGTTGCTGCATTGTGCTGCTCTCTGCTCACTGCTTCTGCCGCTGGCTAGCCTTCTGAATGGAGGGTGAAAAGAAGAAGCTGACTTAGTTAGCTTCCTCCTGCCAGTACAAAGCCTCTCCACTACCAAGACTCCTGCAGTGCCTCCCCGGGGCCACACACGGAAACTGGGTACCTCACGGTCCCAGGCTAAACTGCAGGGGATCTCGGAGCAGCAGCGGGCCCCAGAGACACGGCGTCAGGGCCACCAGTGTGTGGATAAACCCTGGTGCCTGTCAACCGCTGTCCCAGCTATGGGTGAATAGTCCCCCTGCAGGTGTAATATTGTCAGTTGTACTTACAGAGCCACTGAGGATGCAGGCAAGGTGCACTTACAGACAGAGGTGAGTATACTGTTAGATGTTAGTTTGATTTGACTTTTCAATGCTCATATTTCTTTGAAGTTTTTTAATCTTATGTTAAAAAAAACTTTTCAACACACATGTATAAAGTTGTTTTCATTCTCCTTTGGTGTACAGCCAGGATCAGGCATACCTGGGCTGGCTACAGGAAGGGTCCAGGAGCAGCAGGAGCCAGTAGAGCCATGGATGACCTGCGGTTGGTCATGGGAAGAGCTGCAGCAATGTAGCAGCACTCTGCTGCATCAGCGAGACTTCCTAGACGGTCCAACACGTGTCCAAGGGGCCACAGCAGCAGTTCAATGTGTCTCAGGCAGGTGCTCATCAGCCAGATGCTCTGCCAATGTATGCAGCTTTCTTCTTGATGATTCACTTGCTTTGAAAACTACAACTTATTGATTATTTCTTTGTTTCCAAATCAGGGCTACAACAGATCCAGGTAGCAGACCAAGTGACAACAGCAGCTCTGGAGACAACTCTATTGATGCAGCAACCACACAGAGGTAAGATTTTCTATTGTCCTGGTGTGTGAGCAATTGTAAGGCTAATTTGTATACTGAATTTAAATTCAGAAATAACTATGATGTATGTTGTGCTGATATCTCTGCTTTTGTGTATTCAGGAAAGAGGAAGATGACCACTGCTCTGCACTGTCCAAAGACATTCTGCTGCCACATGAATGCCCATCAGACAGAGGGATCCTCACTGGTTTTGATGTGGACCTTTGACCTCTGTGAGTCTCAATCCTTGTAAAGGACTCGGGACTTATTTTGTCCTCACATCTGTTGTGAATGGAAGTCTATTGTCCATATTTGCAACTTTAATTGTCACAATAACAGTTCAGTTTTTGATATTTTAATGAGAGGCTCTTGGTCTGACAAATCATGGTAGATTGACCCAGACTTCTCTATTCTTTTGTTCTGCATTGTAAGGCTTCAATTCTCTCAAAATTTAATTCTTGACATGTTTTTATGATCATACACTTAACTGCATTATATTGTTGTATCTTTATGTTCTTAATGAATGTTGTCCACATGATTATTACTTACATTTTGATGATCTAAATTACAATTGTATTATTAGCACAATGATCTTGTCTGCACCCATACAATTTTGAATGCATCTGTAATTTCATTCTTGCATAATTTTTATATTTTTGAAATATTATCTTAAGCTTAATTCACTTCAAGATTAATATTGTGTAAAACCATATACTACTTAAAGACATATGTAAAATGTTATGCAGAACAATTTACTTGAATCAGAGTTGTTTAATTTGTTGAATATTTGACATTTAATAAACAACATGTTTGTACAGTACTGGTTTTGTCCTGGTGTTCCATATAATAGAGGTGTTATTGATGATTATTATATAATTTAATTTCTAAATGTATTGGATTAACTGTTGTTTGACCATATGATTATCATCTGGGCAAATGGACACACACATACAGACACACGCACATGTGCAATGATGTCATCGCTCACTTCAAGCTCCAAGCCTTCAAGATTTTTCCACTTTCTTCCATACATTATCATCATACTCCCACAGTTTTTACTCTACATGCAGAGTACATGCATAGACTCACTCATTCAGTCACTCAAACACAGACACACACTCACTAGCTCTACTCTCTCTGACACACACACACACACACACACACACACACGTCCATAGGTGTGCATGAACTCTTCAGGGAAACACACACAATCCTCAGAAAACGAAAGGTGGATGTCCTGAAGCAAGGCCGGAAGCTGAAGTGCTCTAGTGTATATCTAAATGATCACCTGACGAGGAGAAACGCCTACATTGCCCGCCAAGCACGTGTTCTGAGGAAGGATAACAAAATACAAGCCACCTGGACTGCCAACTGTAAGATCTACATTAAGCTTAGTGGAAACCCAGAGGTTGCAAATACACTGCTTATCCATGAACTTTCAGAGCTGGATCAATATGTCTGATGAATGTGATGATGATTTAACAACTTGAGGTATGTGATAAGATGACTGGTATAAACAAACTACCTACAGGCTTAGTCCTTGCACATATTAACATGTAGTTTGAGGAATAAAATCCAAGACCTTTCTTTATTTTTGCAATTGAACAATATAGATATTCTTGCAATTTCTGAAACCTCCTCGACAGTTTTATAAACAATTCAGAAGTTTCTATAAGTGGCTATTCAATTTATAGACATGATAGAAATAGGTTTGGAGGTGTGGCCATTCTAATACATGACCATTATCCTGTTAAATTGAGACATGACTTGATGGTTGATGATGTTGAAGTGTTATGGCTGCAGGTACATCTCCCCTATTTAAAACCAATACTTGTTGGATGTTGTTACAGGCCACCTAGTGTCAGGATAGAATATTTAAATGCATTATGTAATATGCTAGATAAAGTGACTGAAGAAAACGGAGAGATGTACTGGATGGGTGATCTGAACATTGATTGGCTATCTGATGAGTGTGCTCTCAAGAACAAGCTTAAATATATGACTGATATGTGTGGTTTATCCCAATTAATTTATCAACCTACAAGAATTTCTATTAACACTGCTAGATCTCCAACATCAAAATGTATCCATCTTTTCACTAATACCCCTGATATGTGCTCCACACCTGTTTTTGTACCAGTTTAGTGACCATAACTGTGTGGCTGTCTCCAGGAGAACAAAGCGTCCTAAAGCCTGTCCCAATATTATGGTAAAAAGAACTTATAAGACATTCAATGAGGATAATTTTCTCACTGAGCTGGATAACATTAAGTGGGATGAAGTATGTGCTATTGAGAGTTGTTAACAGTCATGCTCCGTTAAAAAAGTTTACAGTTAAAGCCAAAAGTGCTCCTTGGATTGATTCTGAATTAAAGAGTTTAATGGCTCAAAGGACTAAGAAGGTTGCTGTTCTCTCTGGTTCTCTTGTGGACAGAAAACTTTATTGTATACAAAGGAGTCATGTGACCAAAGTGAACAGAGTCAAAAAGAAAAACTTCTATCAGAAAAGAATTTCTGACAGTGGTACGGACAGTAAGAAATTATGGAATGTAATAAATGAAATTATGGGGGAAAAATCTACCTGTACCTCTTTTGTTGAACTGAATGGAGTTTATTTAAATAAGCCAACTCAGATTGCAAATTATTTCAAGGATTATTTTGTTAACAAGGGTTCTAAACTCAGAGAGAAAATGCATTGTACTGTTGATACTAACTCAGATGAGCTGATAAAAAAATTAATTATGAAAAACAAGTTATGTCATTTTGAATGTCATCTGGTCAGTGTTTTGCGGGTGGAATTGCTGCTGAAATCTTTGACTGTTGGTGGGTCTGCTGGAATGGACAACTTGGACAATAGGCTATTGAGATCATCTGCTGCGGTAATTTCGAAGCTTCTCTGTCACATGTTCAACAGGTGTCTGATTAGTGGTGTGTGTCCTAAACTTTGGAAGGAGGGTTAGATCATTCCTTTACCCAAATATACAAAATCAACTTTCTGCGGTCCAAATAGTAGGCCTATAAGTATTTTACCTGTTCTCAGTAAATTATTGGAGATGATAGTATTCAAGCAAGTACAAGATTACTTTTCTTACAATGATTTAACAACAATGTTCCAACATGCTTATAGGTCTGGCCACTCCACCTGCACTGCAATGACACAGATGTCCAATAACTGGTTAACATCAATTGATGACTCGATGCTTGTGGGAACAGTATTGCTTGACTTCAGTGCTGCCTTTGATGTGATTGAGCATGACATTTTAATTTCTAAACTCATTAATTATGGTTTTAATTTTTCGGCAATTCAATGGTTTAAGAGCTATTTGTCTGAAAGGTCACAAAAAGTTTATTTTAACGGTGCCTTATCGCATAGTAAGTAATTGGACTGTGGAGTCCCCCAGGGTAGCTGCCAAATCGCGATCATCCGGCAGTAGTCCGTGGCACTTCAAAATTTCCCGGGAATTTTGGTCTAGTTTATTATTCCATATTCTTCCGTATAAACTTCGGCGCGTAACTAGTTGCGCAGCTTTGAGAAAACTCAAAAAGTAAAAACGTAGAAACGTGCGCCTTAATCGGGAATCAATTGGTATGACTTTTATAAGCGATTGGCGTGCACGTTTTTGCGCAACGTGCACAAACGTGCGCTTTTTGCCCCATCCGGAACGCATTGCGTGAACTTTGGGGCCTCACCACTCGCATACCGTTACTCGAAAAATTCTGAACCGATATAGAAAGTTGTAGGCCCTGAATTTAACTACATTCCTGTGGATTTTCAGAACGATGGCACGAATAGTTTTTGCACGAAGTGCAAAAACATTTCCAAATTTCCAAACTAATGGGGACCATGTATTTGTATGGGGCAGCATTTCACACTGTGTGTGGGATGAGGTTAAAAAAAAAAAAATCACCTTTTTTCTGAGTCACCTATCTTTCTCATACTTGCACGTAGAAAGGTCATTCAAACTTCAAAACGGAGGAAAACTTCTCTTCTCTCTCTAAACCCCGGACTGTTTTTTCCTAAAATGTACACTTTTCAAGATATGAGCGCTCAAGCGAGGACTGGAAATCACTTTTTTGTCAAATCTTCAGTGCGGTTCTAATTGATCAGAGTGCGAGAGACTTTAAAAAAATGATCATAATTTTTATTTGTAACTCGACCTCACGGCCAAACCGTAAAAGGTAGACAGATCATTTTTGGTCAGAATATAGACATAGGTTTTGTGATTCATAAAATGTGACTTTGACAGGCGTGGTGTGCACAAAATTTGAACGGGGAGACTAACAGCCATGCCAAATCCTGTCTTTCTCTCCATTGACTCCCATAATAAATAACGTTTTCTTCAAAAAAATCTCATTTTTGTTTTCGAATTGCCGTTACTAACACATTTTAAGGAATATCTGAATAAAATTAAGATTGTCAGAATCTTCCGGGTTCTGTCTCTCTCACGATGTCTTTGTTTTTCTGCTAGGAGCTACAGTTTGATTACAAGGTGAAGTTATTTGAGGCTTGTCAAATCCGAAGAACTAGCTGAGTCATTCCAATACAATATACACTACCATACTTCCGGGTCATGTGACCCAGAACTAGTCACATGACCCACTCAATGCAGACTTCATAATACTTTACCTTGGATAATGGAGGAATCTGAACCCTGACCTTTTGACCTTACATGATCCCCAGTCCTGCTGGGGACAGGTTCATGGGATATATATGTATATTATTATTATTATACATATAAATATTTACATTTGTATATTATATATACATATTAGCCCCGCCCCTTCTTCTGATTGGCCGATACGTTATAGTCCAATATCTTTTGAATGGTTTGACATAGAGACTCACGGGTGGTATCAAATGACTAAGTATCGAGCCCCTGACCCTCATTGGTGCAAATTAGCCCCGCCCCTTCTTCTGATTGGCTGATACGTTAAAGTCCAATATCTTTTGAATGGTTTGACATACAGAGACATGGGTGGTGTCAAATGACTAAGTATCGAGCCCCTGACCCTCATTGGTGCAAATTAGCCCCGCCCCTTCTTCTGATTGGCTGATACGTTAAAGTCCAATATCTTTTGAATGGTTTGACATACAGAGACATGGGTGGTGTCAAATGACTAAGTATCGAGTCCCTGACCCTCATTGGTGCAAATTAGCCACGCCCCTTCTTCTGATTGGCTGATACGTTAAAGTCCAATATCTTTTGAATGGTTTGACATACAGAGACATGGGTGGTGTCAAATGACTAAGTATGGAGTCCCTGACCCTCATTGGTGCAAATTAGCCCCGCCCCTTCTTCTGATTGGCTGATACGTTAAAGTCCAATATCTTTTGAATGGTTTGACATACAGAGACATGGGTGGTGTCAAATGACTAAGTATGGAGTCCCTGACCCTCATTGGTGCAAATTAGCCACGCCCCTTCTTCTGATTGGCCGATACGTTATAGTCCAATATCTTTTGAATGGTTTGACATACAGAGACATGGGTGGTGTCAAATGACCAAGTATCGAGTCCCTGACCCTCATTGGTGCAAATTAGCCACGCCCCTTCTTCTGATTGGCTGATACGTTAAAGTCCAATATCTTTTGAATGGTTTGACATACAGAGACATGGGTGGTGTCAAATGACTAAGTATCGAGTCCTTGACCTTCATGGGTGCATCCCGCGATCATCCGGCAGTAGTCCGTGGCACTTCAAAATTTCCCGGGAATTTTGGTCTAGTTAGTGCCACGGCTGCGCCACGTGGCACTCCTCCTCCATTGAGATGCGCAAGCTCAATGGAGGAGGAGTGCCTCGTGCGCAGCACGAGGCACTCATACTATTGCTCAGGCTTATTATTATTATTATATATTCTTCCGTAAAAACTTCGGCGCGTAACTAGTCCCGCAGCTTTGAGAAAACGCGAAAAGTAAAAACGTAGAAACGTGCGCCTTACTCGGGAATCGATTGGTATGACTTTTATTAGCGATTGGCGTGCACGTTTTTGCGCAACGTGCACAAACGTGCGCTTTTTGCCCCATCCGGAACGCATTGCGTGAACTTTGGGGCCTCACCACTCGCACACCGTTACTCGAAAAATTATGAACCGATTTAGAAAGTTGTAGGCCCTGAATTTAACTACAGTCCTGTGGATTTTCAGAACGATGGCACGAATAGTTTTTGCACGAAGTGCAAAAACATTTCCAAATTTCCAAACTAATGGGGAGATTTTCCCATGTATTTGTATGGGGCAGCATTTCACACTGTGCGTGGGAGGAGGTTAAAAAAAAAAAAAAACACCTTTTTTCTGAGTCACGTATCTTTCTCATACTTGCACGTAGAAACGTCATTCAAACTTCAAAACGGAGGAAAACTTCTCTTCTCTCTCCAAACCCCGGACTGTTTTTTCCTAAAATGTACACTTTTCAAGATATGAGCGCTCAAGCGAGGACTGGAAATCACTTTTTTGTCAAATCTTCAGTGCGGTTCTAATTGATCAGAGTGCGAGAGACTTTGAAAAAATGACCATAATTTTTATTTGTAACTTGAGCTCACGGCCGAACCGTAAAAGCTAGAAAGATAATCTTTGGTCAGAATGTAGACATAGATGTTGAGATTCAAATAATGTGACTTTGATAGGCGTGGTGTGCACATAATTTGAACGGGGGAGCCAAGAGTCACGCCAAATCCTGCCTCTGTCTCCATTAAGTCTAATGTTAAAATAAGTTTTCTTCAAAAAAATCTCATTTTTGTTTTCGAATTGCCGTTACTAACACATTTTAAGGAATATCTGAATAAAATTAAGATTGTCAGAATCTTCCGGGATCTGTCTCTCTCACGATGTCTTTGTTTTTCTGCTAGGAGCTACAGTTTGATTACAAGGTGAAGTTATTTGAGGCTTGTCAAATCCGAAGAACTAGCTGAGTCATTCCAATACAATATACACTACCATACTTCCGGGTCATGTGACCCAGAACTAGTCACATGACCCACTCAATGCAGACTTCATAATACTTTACCTTGGATAATGGAGGAATCTGAACCCTGACCTTACATGATCCCCAGTCCTGCTGGGGACAGGTTCATGGGATATATATGTATATTATTATTATTATACATATAAATATTTACATTTGTATATTATATATACATATTAGCCCCGCCCCTTCTTCTGATTGGCTGATACGTTAAAGTCCAATATCTTTTGAATGGTTTGACATACAGAGACATGGGTGGTGTCAAATGACTAAGTATCGAGCCCCTGACCCTCATTGGTGCAAATTAGCCCCGCCCCTTCTTCTGATTGGCCGATACGTTATAGTCCAATATCTTTTGAATGGTTTGACATAGAGTGTCACGGGTGGTATCAAATGACTAAGTATCGAGCCCCTGACCCTCATTGGTGCAAATTAGCCCCGCCCCTTCTTCTGATTGGCTTATACGTTAAAGTCCAATATCTTTTGAATGGTTTGACATACAGAGACATGGGTGGTGTCAAATGACTAAGTATCGAGCCCCTGACCCTCATTGGTGCAAATTAGCCCCGCCCCTTCTTCTGATTGGCTGATACGTTAAAGTCCAATATCTTTTGAATGGTTTGACATACAGAGACATGGGTGGTGTCAAATGACTAAGTATGGAGTCCCTGACCCTCATTGGTGCAAATTAGCCACGCCCCTTCTTCTGATTGGCCGATACGTTATAGTCCAATATCTTTTGAATGGTTTGACATACAGAGACATGGGTGGTGTCAAATGACTAAGTATCGAGTCCCTGACCCTCATTGGTGCAAATTAGCCCCGCCCCTTCTTCTGATTGGCCGATACGTTATAGTCCAATATCTTTTGAATGGTTTGACATACAGAGACATGGCTGGTGTCAAATGACTAAGTATCGAGTCCCTGACCCTCATTGGTGCAAATTAGCCCCGCCCCTTCTTCTGATTGGCCGATACGTTAAAGTCCAATATCTTTTGAATGGTTTGACATACAGACACATGGGTGGTGTCAAATGACTAAGTATCGAGTCCCTGACCCTCATTGGTGCAAATTAGCCCCGCCCCTTCTTCTGATTGGCCGATACGTTATAGTCCAATATCTTTTGAATGGTTTGACATAGAGAGTCATGGGTGGTGTCAAATGACCAAGTATCGAGTCCTTGACCTTCATGGGTGCATCCCGCGATCATCCGGCAGTAGTCCGTGGCACTTCAAAATTTCCCGGGAATTTTGTCTAGTTTATTATTATTATTCCATATTCTTCCGTATAAACTTCGGCGCGTAACTAGTTGCGCAGCTTTGAGAAAACTCAAAAAGTAAAAACGTAGAAACGTGCGACTTAATCGGGAATCAATTGGTATGACTTTTATTAGCGATTGGCGTGCACGTTTTTGCGCAACGTGCACAAACGTGCGCTTTTTGCCCCATCCGGAACGCATTGTGTGAACTTTGGGGCCTCACCACTCGCATACCGTTACTCGAAAAATTCTGAACCGATTTAGAAAGTTGTAGGCCCTGAATTTAACTACAGTCCTCTGGATTTTCAGAACGATGGCACGAATAGTTTTTGCACGAAGTGCAAAAACATTTCCAAATTTCCAAACTAATGGGGAAGATTTTCCCATGTATTTGTATGGGGCAGCATTTCACACTGTGGGTGTGAAATGTCCGGTGAAGGTTAAAAAAAAAAAAAAAATCACCTTTTTTCTGAGTCACCTATCTTTCTCATACTTGCACGTAGAAACGTCATTCAAACTTCAAAACGGAGGAAAACTTCTCTTCTCTCTCTAAACCCCGGACTGTTTTTTCCTAAAATGTACACTTTTCAAGATATGAGCGCTCAAGCGAGGACTGGAAATCACTTTTTTGTCAAATCTTCAGTGCGGTTCTAATTGATCAGAGTGCGAGAGACTTTAAAAAAATGATCATAATTTTTATTTGTAACTCGACCTCACGGCCAAACCGTAAAAGGTAGACAGATCATTTTTGGTCAGAATATAGACATAGGTTTTGTGATTCATAAAATGTGACTTTGACAGGCGTGGTGTGCACAAAATTTGAACGGGGAGACTAACAGCCATGCCAAATCCTGTCTTTCTCTCCATTGACTCCCATAATAAATAACGTTTTCTTCAAAAAAATCTCATTTTTGTTTTCGAATTGCCGTTACTAACACATTTTAAGGAATATCTGAATAAAATTAAGATTGTCAGAATCTTCCGGGTTCTGTCTCTCTCACGATGTCTTTGTTTTTCTGCTAGGAGCTACAGTTTGATTACAAGGTGAAGTTATTTGAGGCTTGTCAAAACCGAAAATCTTGCTGACTCATTCTCTGTATACAGTAGTAAGGTTCTGAACCTTTTTTTTTTAAGGTTTTGTTGCCCGGCAACCGGAGCTCAGCTGTTGACTGATTAGGCTGACCCAGAACTGGTCACATGACCCATTCAGTACAGACTTCAAATAGTATAAGCTGGAAAATGGAGAAATCTGGACCCTGACCTTCATCATCCTATACCTTCATCATCCTCTACCTTCATCATCCTCCTCTACCTTCATCATCCTCTACCTTCATCATCCTCTACCTTCATCCATCCATCCATCCATCCATCCATCCATCCATCCATCCATCCATCCATCCATCCATCCATCCATCATCCCTCCATCCATCCATCATCCCTCCATCCATCCATCCATCATCCATCATCCATCCATCATCCATCCATCATCCATCCATCCCTCCATCCATCCATCATCCATCCATCATCCATCCATCCCTCCATCCATCCCTCCATCCATCCATCATCCATCCACCATCCATCCATCCATCATCCATCCATCATCCATCCATCATCCATACATCCATCAATCATCCATCCATCCATCCATCCATCCATCATCCATCCATCATCCATCCATCCATCATCCATCCATCCATCATCCATCCATCCATCATCCATCCATCATCCATTCATCCATCAATCATCCATCCATCCATCATCCATCCATCCATCATCCATCCATCATCCATCCATCCATCAATCATCCATCCATCCATCCATCCATCATCCCTCCATCCATCATCCCTCCATCATCCATCCATCCATCATCCATCCATCATCCATCCATCATCCCTCCATCCATCCCTCCATCATCCATCCATCCATCAATCATCCATCCATCCATCCATCATCCATCCATCATCCATTCATCCATCATCCATCCATCCATCATCCATCCATCCATCCATCATCCATCCATCATCCATCCATCCATCATCCATCAATCATCCATCCATCCATCCATCATCCATCCATCATCCATCCATCCATCATCCATCCATCCATCATCCATCCATCATCCATCCATCCATCCATCATCCATCCATCCATCATCCATCCATCCATCATCCATCCATCCATCATCCATCTATCATCCATCCATCCATCCTCCATCCATCCATCATCCATCCATCATCCATCCATCCATCCATCCATCATCCATCCATCATCCATCCATCATCCATCCATCCATCCATCCATCCATCCATCCATCCATCCATCATCCATCCATCCATCCATCATCCATCCATCATCCATCCATCATCCATCCATCCATCCATCATCCATCCATCCATCATCCATCCATCCATCATCCATCCATCCATCATCCATCAATCATCCATCCATCCATCCATCATCCATCCATCATCCATCCATCATCCATCCATCCCTCCATCCATCCATCATCCATCCATCATCCATCCATCCATCATCCCTCCATCATCCATCCATCCATCATCCATCCATCATCCATCCATCCCTCCATCCATCCATCCATCATCCATCCATCATCCATCCATCCATCATCCATCCATCATCCATCCATCCATCCATCATCCATCCATCATCCATCCATCCCTCCATCCATCAATCATCCATCCATCATCCATCCATCCATCATCCATCCATCATCCATCCATCATCCATCCATCCATCATCCATCCATCATCCATCCATCATCCATCCATCCATCCACAGTATATACAGCATAATACAGTATACACTTCCGGGTCATGTGACCCAGAACTGGTCACATGACCCAGGGAATGCACATTAGCCCCACCCCTTCTTCTGATTGGCTGATACGTTAAAGTCCAATATCTTTTGAATGGTTTGACATACAGATTTATGGGTGGTGTCAAATGACTAAGTATGAAGTCCCTGACCCTCATTGGTGCAAATTAGCCACGCCCCTTCTTCTGATTGGCTGATACGTTAAAGTCCAATATCTTTTGAATGGTTTGACATACAGAGACATGGGTGGTGTCAAATGACTAAGTATCGAGTCCCTGACCCTCATTGGTGCAAATTAGCCCCGCCCCTTCTTCTGATTGGCTGATACGTTAAAGTCCAATATCTTTTGAATGGTTTGACATACAGAGACATGGGTGGTGTCAAATGACTAAGTATGGAGTCCCTGACCCTCATTGGTGCTAATTAGCCCCGCCCCTTCTTCTGATTGGCTGATACGTTAAAGTCCAATATCTTTTGAATGGTTTGACATACAGAGACATGGGTGGTGTCAAATGACTAAGTATGGAGTCCCTGACCCTCATTGGTGCAAATTAGCCACGCCCCTTCTTCTGATTGGCTGATACGTTAAAGTCCAATATCTTTTGAACGGTTTGACATACAGAGACATGGGTGGTGTCAAATGACTAAGTATGGAGTCCCTGACCCTCATTGGTGCAAATTAGCCCCGCCCCTTCTTCTGATTGGCTGATACGTTAAAGTCCAATATCTTTTGAATGGTTTGACATACAGAGACATGGGTGGTGTCAAATGACTAAGTATGGAGTCCCTGACCCTCATTGGTGCAAATTATCCCCACCCCTTCTTCTGATTGGCTGATACGTTAAAGTCCAATATCTTTTGAATGGTTTGACATACAGAGACATGGGTGGTGTCAAATGACCAAGTATCGAGTCCTTGACCTTCATGGGTGCATCCTGCGATCATCCGGCAGTAGTCCGTGGCACTTCAAAATTTCCCGGGAATTTTGGTCTAGTTAGTGCCACGGCTGCGCCACGTGGCACGCCTCCTCCATTGAGATGCGCAAGCTCAATGGAGGAGGAGTGCCTCGTGCGCAGCACGAGGCACTAATACTATTGCTCAGGCTTATTATTTATTATTATTTATTCCATATTCTTCCGTATAAACTTCGGCGCGTAACTAGTCGCACAGCTTTGAGAAAACTCAAAAAGTAAAAACGTAGAAACGTGCGACTTAATCGGGAATCAATTGGTATGACTTTTATAAGCGATTGGCGTGCACGTTTTTGCGCAACGTGCACAAACGTGCGCTTTTTGCCCCATCCGGAACGCATTGCGTGAACTTTGGGGCCTCACCACTCGCACACCGTTACTCGAAAAATTCTGAACCGATTTAGAAAGTTGTAGGCCCTGAATTTAACTACAGTCCTGTGGATTTTCAGAACGATGGCACGAATAGTTTTTGCACGAAGTGCAAAAACATTTCCAAATTTCCAAACTAATGGGGAAGATTTTCCCATGCATTTCAATGGCGCCATTATAAGCGGATGGGAAAATGTTGGGAAAAAAAAGACAAAATTCACCTTTTTTCCGAGTCACGTATCTTTCTCATACTTGCACGTAGAAAGGTCATTCAAACTTCAAAACGGAGGAAAACTTCTCTTCTCTCTCTAAACCCCGGACTGTTTTTTCCTAAAATGTACAATTTTCAAGATATGAGCGCTCAAGCGAGGACTGGAAATCACTTTTTTGTCAAATCTACAGTGCGGTTCTAATTGATCAGAGTGCGAGAGACTTTAAAAAAATGATCATAATTTTTATTTGTAACTCGACCTCACGGCCAAACCGTAAAAGGTAGACAGATCATTTTTGGTCAGAATATAGACATAGGTTTTGTGATTCATAAAATGTGACTTTGACAGGCGTGGTGTGCACAAAATTTGAACGGGGAGACTAACAGCCATGCCAAATCCTGTCTTTCTCTGCATTGACTCCCATGTTAAATGAAGTTTTCTTCAAAAAAATCTCATTTTTGTTTTCGAATTGCCGTTACTAACACATTTTAAGGAATATCTGAATGAAAATAAGATTGACAGAATGTTCTGGGTTCTCCGTCTCTCACGATGTTTTCATTTTTCTGCTAAGAGCTACGGTTTGACCGCAAAGTGGAGTGATTTGAGGTTTGTCACAACCAAAAATCTAGCTGTCATTCCCGCTCCCTCTGTATCAGGTTCTTGTTGCCCCTAACAACCATAGCACAGCTGTGCTGATTAGACTGACCCAGACCTTGTCACATGACACAGTCATTACAGACTTCATGTAATATAACCTGGATAATGGAGAAATCTGAACCCTGACCTTTTGACCTTACATGATCCCCAGTCCTGCTGGGAACAGGTTCATTGGATATATATGTATATTATTATTATTATACATATAAATATTTACATTTGTATATTATATATACATATTAGCCCCGCCCCTTTTTCTGATTGGCCGATACGTTATAGTCCAATATCTTTTGATTGGTTTGACATAGAGACTCACGGGTGGTATCAAATGACTAAGTATCGAGCCCCTGACCCTCATTGGTGCAAATTAGCCCCGCCCCTTCTTCTGATTGGCTGATACGTTAAAGTCCAATATCTTTTGAATGGTTTGACATACAGAGACATGGGTGGTGTCAAATGACTAAGTATCGAGTCCCTCACCCTCATTGGTGCAAATTAGCCACGCCCCTTCTTCTGATTGGCCGATACGTTATAGTCCAATATCTTTTGAATGGTTTGACATACAGAGACATGGGTGGTGTCAAATGACCAAGTATCGAGTCCCTGACCCTCATTGGTGCAAATTAGCCACGCCCCTTCTTCTGATTGGCTGATACGTTAAAGTCCAATATCTTTTGAATGGTTTGACATACAGAGACATGGGTGGTGTCAAATGACTAAGTATGGAGTCCCTGACCCTCATTGGTGCAAATTAGCCCCGCCCCTTGTCCTGATTGGCCGATACGTTATAGTCCAATATCTTTTGAATGGTTTGACATAGAGAGTCATGGGTGGTGTCAAATGACCAAGTATCGAGTCCTTGACCTTCATGGGTGCATCCCGCGATCATCCGGCAGTAGTCCGTGGCACTTCAAAATTTCCCGGGAATTTTGTCTAGTTAGTGCCACGGCTGCGCCACGTGGCACTCCTCCTCCATTGAGATGCGCAAGCTCAATGGAGGAGGAGTGCCTCGTGCGCAGCACGAGGCACTCATACTATTGCTCAGGCTTATTATTATTATTATATATTCTTCCGTAAAAACTTCGGCGCGTAACTAGTCCCGCAGCTTTGAGAAAACGCGAAAAGTAAAAACGTAGAAACGTGCGCCTTACTCGGGAATCGATTGGTATGACTTTTATTAGCGATTGGCGTGCACGTTTTTGCGCAACGTGCACAAACGTGCGCTTTTTGCCCCATCCGGAACGCATTGCGTGAACTTTGGGGCCTCACCACTCGCACACCGTTACTCGAAAAATTATGAACCGATTTAGAAAGTTGTAGGCCCTGAATTTAACTACAGTCCTGTGGATTTTCAGAACGATGGCACGAATAGTTTTTGCACGAAGTGCAAAAACATTTCCAAATTTCCAAACTAATGGGGAGATTTTCCCATGTATTTGTATGGGGCAGCATTTCACACTGTGCGTGGGAGGAGGTTAAAAAAAAAAAAAAACACCTTTTTTCTGAGTCACGTATCTTTCTCATACTTGCACGTAGAAACGTCATTCAAACTTCAAAACGGAGGAAAACTTCTCTTCTCTCTCCAAACCCCGGACTGTTTTTTCCTAAAATGTACACTTTTCAAGATATGAGCGCTCAAGCGAGGACTGGAAATCACTTTTTTGTCAAATCTTCAGTGCGGTTCTAATTGATCAGAGTGCGAGAGACTTTGAAAAAATGACCATAATTTTTATTTGTAACTTGAGCTCACGGCCGAACCGTAAAAGCTAGAAAGATAATCTTTGGTCAGAATGTAGACATAGATGTTGAGATTCAAATAATGTGACTTTGATAGGCGTGGTGTGCACATAATTTGAACGGGGGAGCCAAGAGTCACGCCAAATCCTGCCTCTGTCTCCATTAAGTCTAATGTTAAAATAAGTTTTCTTCAAAAAAATCTCATTTTTGTTTTCGAATTGCCGTTACTAACACATTTTAAGGAATATCTGAATAAAATTAAGATTGTCAGAATCTTCCGGGATCTGTCTCTCTCACGATGTCTTTGTTTTTCTGCTAGGAGCTACAGTTTGATTACAAGGTGAAGTTATTTGAGGCTTGTCAAATCCGAAGAACTAGCTGAGTCATTCCAATACAATATACACTACCATACTTCCGGGTCATGTGACCCAGAACTAGTCACATGACCCACTCAATGCAGACTTCATAATACTTTACCTTGGATAATGGAGGAATCTGAACCCTGACCTTACATGATCCCCAGTCCTGCTGGGGACAGGTTCATGGGATATATATGTATATTATTATTATTATACATATAAATATTTACATTTGTATATTATATATACATATTAGCCCCGCCCCTTCTTCTGATTGGCTGATACTTTAAAGTCCAATATCTTTTGAATGGTTTGACATACAGAGACATGGGTGGTGTCAAATGACTAAGTATCGAGCCCCTGACCCTCATTGGTGCAAATTAGCCCCGCCCCTTCTTCTGATTGGCCGATACGTTATAGTCCAATATCTTTTGAATGGTTTGACATAGAGTGTCACGGGTGGTATCAAATGACTAAGTATCGAGCCCCTGACCCTCATTGGTGCAAATTAGCCCCGCCCCTTCTTCTGATTGGCTTATACGTTAAAGTCCAATATCTTTTGAATGGTTTGACATACAGAGACATGGGTGGTGTCAAATGACTAAGTATCGAGCCCCTGACCCTCATTGGTGCAAATTAGCCCCGCCCCTTCTTCTGATTGGCTGATACGTTAAAGTCCAATATCTTTTGAATGGTTTGACATACAGAGACATGGGTGGTGTCAAATGACTAAGTATGGAGTCCCTGACCCTCATTGGTGCAAATTAGCCACGCCCCTTCTTCTGATTGGCCGATACGTTATAGTCCAATATCTTTTGAATGGTTTGACATACAGAGACATGGGTGGTGTCAAATGACTAAGTATCGAGTCCCTGACCCTCATTGGTGCAAATTAGCCCCGCCCCTTCTTCTGATTGGCCGATACGTTATAGTCCAATATCTTTTGAATGGTTTGACATACAGAGACATGGCTGGTGTCAAATGACTAAGTATCGAGTCCCTGACCCTCATTGGTGCAAATTAGCCCCGCCCCTTCTTCTGATTGGCCGATACGTTAAAGTCCAATATCTTTTGAATGGTTTGACATACAGACACATGGGTGGTGTCAAATGACTAAGTATCGAGTCCCTGACCCTCATTGGTGCAAATTAGCCCCGCCCCTTCTTCTGATTGGCCGATACGTTATAGTCCAATATCTTTTGAATGGTTTGACATAGAGAGTCATGGGTGGTGTCAAATGACCAAGTATCGAGTCCTTGACCTTCATGGGTGCATCCCGCGATCATCCGGCAGTAGTCCGTGGCACTTCAAAATTTCCCGGGAATTTTGTCTAGTTTATTATTATTATTCCATATTCTTCCGTATAAACTTCGGCGCGTAACTAGTTGCGCAGCTTTGAGAAAACTCAAAAAGTAAAAACGTAGAAACGTGCGACTTAATCGGGAATCAATTGGTATGACTTTTATTAGCGATTGGCGTGCACGTTTTTGCGCAACGTGCACAAACGTGCGCTTTTTGCCCCATCCGGAACGCATTGTGTGAACTTTGGGGCCTCACCACTCGCATACCGTTACTCGAAAAATTCTGAACCGATTTAGAAAGTTGTAGGCCCTGAATTTAACTACAGTCCTCTGGATTTTCAGAACGATGGCACGAGTAGTTTTTGCACGAAGTGCAAAAACATTTCCAAATTTCCAAACTAATGGGGAAGATTTTCCCATGTATTTGTATGGGGCAGCATTTCACACTGTGGGTGTGAAATGTCCGGTGAAGGTTAAAAAAAAAAAAAAAATCACCTTTTTTCTGAGTCACCTATCTTTCTCATACTTGCACGTAGAAACGTCATTCAAACTTCAAAACGGAGGAAAACTTCTCTTCTCTCTCTAAACCCCGGACTGTTTTTTCCTAAAATGTACACTTTTCAAGATATGAGCCTTCAAGCGAGGACTAAAAAACCCCCTTTTTCAAATCTAGAGTGGAGGTTTTAATTGATCAGAGTGAGCAGAACCCTGAAAAAATGACCATAATTTTTATTTGTAACTCGACCTCACGGCCGAACCGTAAAAGCTGGACAGATAATTTTTGGTCAGAATGTAGACATACATTTTGGTATTCTTAAAATGTGACTTTGACATGCGTGGTGTGCACAAAATTTAAACGGGGAGACTAAGAGCCAAGCCAATTCCTGTCTCCTTCTCCATTCACTGCAATGTTAAAAAAAAATTTCTTCAAAAAAATCTCATTTTTGTTTTCGAATTGCCGTTACTAACACATTTTAAGGAATATCTGAATAAAATTAAGATTGTCAGAATCTTCCGGGTTCTGTCTCTCTCACGATGTCTTTGTTTTTCTGCTAGGAGCTACAGTTTGATTACAAGGTGAAGTTATTTGAGGCTTGTCAAATCCGAAGAACTAGCTGAGTCATTCCAATACAATATACACTACCATACTTCCGGGTCATGTGACCCAGAACTAGTCACATGACCCACTCAATGCAGACTTCATAATACTTTACCTTGGATAATGGAGGAATCTGAACCCTGACCTTTTGACCTTACATGATCCCCAGTCCTGCTGGGGACAGGTTCATGGGATATATATGTATATTATTATTATTATACATATAAATATTTACATTTGTATATTATATATACATATTAGCCCCGCCCCTTCTTCTGATTGGCCGATACGTTATAGTCCAATATCTTTTGAATGGTTTGACATAGAGTGTCACGGGTGGTATCAAATGACTAAGTATCGAGCCCCTGACCCTCATTGGTGCAAATTAGCCCCGCCCCTTCTTCTGATTGGCTGATACGTTAAAGTCCAATATCTTTTGAATGGTTTGACATAGAGACTCACGGGTGGTATCAAATGACTAAGTATCGAGCCCCTGACCCTCATTGGTGCAAATTAGCCCCGCCCCTTCTTCTGATTGGCTGATACGTTAAAGTCCAATATCTTTTGAATGGTTTGACATACAGAGACATGGGTGGTGTCAAATGACTAAGTATCGAGCCCCTGACCCTCATTGGTGCAAATTAGCCCCGCCCCTTCTTCTGATTGGCTGATACGTTAAAGTCCAATATCTTTTGAATGGTTTGACATACAGAGACATGGGTGGTGTCAAATGACTAAGTATCGAGTCCCTGACCCTCATTGGTGCAAATTAGCCCCGCCCCTTCTTCTGATTGGCCGATACGTTATAGTCCAATATCTTTTGAATGGTTTGACATACAGAGACATGGGTGGTGTCAAATGACTAAGTATCGAGCCCCTGACCCTCATTGGTGCAAATTAGCCTCGCCCCTTCTTCTGATTGGCTGATACGTTAAAGTCCAATATCTTTTGAATGGTTTGACATACAGAGACATGGGTGGTGTCAAATGACTAAGTATCGAGTCCCTGACCCTCATTGGTGCAAATTAGCCACGCCCCTTCTTCTGATTGGCTGATACGTTAAAGTCCAATATCTTTTGAATGGTTTGACATACAGAGACATAGGTGGTGTCAAATGACTAAGTATCGAGTCCCTGACCCTCATTGGTGCAAATTAGTCCCGTCCCTTCTTCTGATTGGCTGATACGTTAAAGTCCAATATCTTTTGAATGGTTTGACATACAGAGACATGGGTGGTTTCAAATGACTAAGTATGGAGTCCCTGACCCTCATTGGTGCAATTTAGCCACGCCCCTTCTTCTGATTGGCCGATACGTTATAGTCCAATATCTTTTGAATGGTTTGACATACAGAGACATGGGTGGTGTCAAATGACCAAGTATCGAGTCCCTGACCCTCATTGGTGCAAATTAGCCACGCCCCTTCTTCTGATTGGCTGATACGTTAAAGTCCAATATCTTTTGAATGGTTTGACATACAGAGACATGGGTGGTGTCAAATGACTAAGTATCGAGTCCCTGACCTTCATGGGTGCATCCCGCGATCATCCGGCAGTAGTCCGTGGCACTTCAAAATTTCCCGGGAATTTTGGTCTAGTTAGTGCCACGGCTGCGCCACGTGGCACGCCTCCTCCATTGAGATGCGCAAGCTCAATGGAGGAGGAGTGCCTCGTGCGCAGCACGAGGCACTAATACTATTGCTCAGGCTTATTATTTATTATTTATTATTCCATATTCTTCCGTATAAACTTCGGCGCGTAACTAGTCGCACAGCTTTGAGAAAACTCAAAAAGTAAAAACGTAGAAACGTGCGACTTAATCGGGAATCAATTGGTATGACTTTTATAAGCGATTGGCGTGCACGTTTTTGCGCAACGTGCACAAACGTGCGCTTTTTGCCCCATCCGGAACGCATTGCGTGAACTTTGGGGCCTCACCACTCGCATACCGTTACTCGAAAAATTCTGAACCGATTTAGAAAGTTGTAGGCCCTGAATTTAACTACAGTCCTCTGGATTTTCAGAACGATGGCACGAATAGTTTTTGCACGAAGTGCAAAAACATTTCCAAATTTCCAAACTAATGGGGAACTGTTTTCCCATGCATTTCAATGGCGCCATTCAAAGCGGATGGGAAAATGTTGAGAAAAAAAAGAAAAAATTCACCTTTTTTCCGAGTCACGTATCTTTCTCATACTTGGACGTAGAAACGTCATTCAAACTTCAAAACGGAGGAAAACTTCTCTTCTCTCTCCAAACCCCGGACTGTTTTTTCCTAAAATGTACACTTTTCAAGATATGAGCCCTCAAGCGAGGACTGGAAATCACTTTTTTGTCAAATCTTCAGTGCGGTTCTAATTGATCAGAGTGCGAGAGACTTTCAAAAAATGAACATAATTTTTATTTGTAACTCGAGCTCACGGGCAAACCGTAAAAGCTAGAAAGATCATTTTTGGTCAGAATGTAGACATACATTTTGGTATTCTTAAAATGTGACTTTGACAGGCGTGGTGTGCACAAAATTTTAACGGGGGAGCCAAGAGTCACGCCAAATCCTGCCTCTGTCTCCATTGACTCTAATGTTAAATGAAGTTTTCTTCAAAAAAATCTCATTTTTGTTTTCGAATTGCCGTTACTAACACATTTTAAGGAATATCTGAATAAAATTAAGATTGTCAGAATCTTCCGGGTTCTGTCTCTCTCACGATGTCTTTGTTTTTCTGCTAGGAGCTACAGTTTGATTACAAGGTGAAGTTATTTGAGGCTTGTCAAATCCGAAGAACTAGCTGAGTCATTCCAATACAATATACACTACCATACTTCCGGGTCATGTGACCCAGAACTGGTCACATGACCCACTCAATGCAGACTTCATAATACTTTACCTTGGATAATGGAGGAATCTGAACCCTGACCTTTTGACCTTACATGATCCCCAGTCCTGCTGGGGACAGGTTCATGGGATATATATGTATATTATTATTATTATACATATAAATATTTACATTTGTATATTATATATACATATTAGCCCCGCCCCTTCTTCTGATTGGCCGATACGTTATAGTCCAATATCTTTTGAATGGTTTGACATAGAGACTCACGGGTGGTATCAAATGACTAAGTATCGAGCCCCTGACCCTCATTGGTGCAAATTAGCCACGCCCCTTCTTCTGATTGGCCGATACGTTATAGTCCAATATCTTTTGAATGGTTTGACATACAGAGACATGGGTGGTGTCAAATGACTAAGTATCGAGTCCCTGACCCTCATTGGTGCAAATTAGCCACGCCCCTTCTTCTGATTGGCCGATACGTTATAGTCCAATATCTTTTGAATGGTTTGACATACAGAGACATGGGTGGTGTCAAATGACTAAGTATCGAGTCCCCGACCCTCATTGGTGCAAATTAGCCACGCCCCTTCTTCTGATTGGCCGATACGTTAAAGTCCAATATCTTTTGAATGGTTTGACATACAGAGACATGGGTGGTGTCAAATGACTAAGTATGGAGTCCCTGACCCTCATTGGTGCAAATTAGCCACGCCCCTTCTTCTGATTGGCCGATACGTTATAGTCCAATATCTTTTGAATGGTTTGACATACAGAGACATGGGTGGTGTCAAATGACCAAGTATCGAGTCCCTGACCCTCATTGGTGCAAATTAGCCACGCCCCTTCTTCTGATTGGCTGATACGTTAAAGTCCAATATCTTTTGAATGGTTTGACATAGAGAGTCATGGGTGGTGTCAAATGACAAAGTATCGAGTCCTTGACCTTCATGGGTGCATCCCGCGATCATCCGGCAGTAGTCCGTGGCACTTCAAAATTTCCCGGGAATTTTGTCTAGTTATTTATTTATTATTCCATATTCTTCCGTATAAACTTCGGCGCGTAACTAGTTGCGCAGCTTTGAGAAAACGCGAAAAGTAAAAACGTAGAAACGTGCGACTTAATCGGGAATCGATTGGTATGACTTTTATTAGCGATTGGCGTGCACGTTTTTGCGCAACGTGCACAAACGTGCGCTTTTTGCCCCATCCGGAACGCATTGCGTGAACTTTGGGGCCTCACCACTCGCACACCGTTACTCGAAAAATTCTGAACCGATTTAGAAAGTTGTAGGCCCTGAATTTAACTACAGTCCTGTGGATTTTCAGAACGATGGCAAGAATAGTTTTTGCACGAAGTGCAAAAACATTTCCAAATTTCCAAACTAATGGGGAAGATTTTCCCATGCATTTCAATGGCGCCATTATAAGCGGATGGGAAAATGTTGAGAAAAAAAAGACAAAATTCACCTTTTTTCCGAGTCACGTATCTTTCTCATACTTGGACGTAGAAACGTCATTCAAACTTCAAAACGGAGGAAAACTTCTCTTCTCTCTCCAAACCCCGGACTGTTTTTTCCTAAAATGTACACTTTTCAAGATATGAGCGCTCAAGCGAGGACTGGAAATCACTTTTTTGTCAAATCTACAGTGCGGTTCTAATTGATCAGAGTGCGAGAGACTTTAAAAAAATGATCATAATTTTTATTTGTAACTCGACCTCACGGCCAAACCGTAAAAGGTAGACAGATCATTTTTGGTCAGAATATAGACATAGGTGTTGTGATTCATAAAATGTGACTTTGACAGGCGTGGTGTGCACACAATTTGACCGGGGGGCCCAACAGACACGCCAAATCCTGTCTTTCTCTCCATTGACTCCCATGTTAAATAACGTTTTCTTCAAAAAAATCTCATTTTTGTTTTCGAATTGCCGTTACTAACACATTTTAAGGAATATCTGAATGAAAATAAGATTGACAGAATGTTCTGGGTTCTCCGTCTCTCACGATGTTTTCATTTTTCTGCTAAGAGCTACGGTTTGACCGCAAAGTGGAGTGATTTGAGGTTTGTCACAACCGAAATCTAGCTGTCATTCCCGCTCCCTCTGTATCAGGTTCTTGTTGCCCCTAACAACCAGACCACAGCTGTGCTGATTAGACTGACCCAGACCTGGTCACATGACACAGTCATTACAGACTTCATGTAATATAACCTGGAAAATGGAGGAATCTGAACCCTGACCTTTTGACCTTACATGATCCCCAGTCCTGCTGGGAACAGGTTCATTGGATATATATGTATATTATTATTATTATACATATAAATATTTACATTTGAATATTATATATACAAATTAGCCCCGCCCCTTCTTCTGATTGGCCGATACGTTATAGTCCAATATCTTTTGAATGGTTTGACATACAGAGACATGGGTGGTGTCAAATGACTAAGTATCGAGCCCCTGACCCTCATTGGTGCAAATTAGCCCCGCCCCTTCTTCTGATTGGCCGATACGTTATAGTCCAATATCTTTTGAATGGTTTGACATAGAGTGTCACGGGTGGTATCAAATGACTAAGTATCGAGCCCCTGACCCTCATTGCTGCAAATTAGCCCCGCCCCTTCTTCTGATTGGCTGATACGTTAAAGTCCAATATCTTTTGAATGGTTTGACATACAGAGACATGGGTGGTGTCAAATGACTAAGTATCGAGCCCCTGACCCTCATTGGTGCAAATTAGCCCCGCCCCTTCTTCTGATTGGCCGATACGTTATAGTCCAATATCTTTTGAATGGTTTGACATAGAGTGTCACGGGTGGTATCAAATGACTAAGTATCGAGCCCCTGACCCTCATTGGTGCAAATTAGCCCCGCCCCTTCTTCTGATTGGCTGATACGTTAAAGTCCAATATCTTTTGAATGGTTTGACATACAGAGACATGGGTGGTGTCAAATGACTAAGTATCGAGCCCCTGACCCTCATTGGTGCAAATTAGCCCCGCCCCTTCTTCTGATTGGCTGATACGTTAAAGTCCAATATCTTTTGAATGGTTTGACATACAGAGACATGGGTGGTGTCAAATGACTAAGTATCGAGTCCCTGACCCTCATTGGTGCAAATTAGCCACGCCCCTTCTTCTGATTGGCCGATACGTTATAGTCCAATATCTTTTGAATGGTTTGACATACAGAGACATGGGTGGTGTCAAATGACTAAGTATCGAGTCCCTGACCCTCATTGGTGCAAATTAGCCCCGCCCCTTCTTCTGATTGGCCGATACGTTATAGTCCAATATATTTTGAATGGTTTGACATACAGAGACATGGGTGGTGTCAAATGACTAAGTATCGAGTCCCTGACCCTCTCGGTGCAAATTAGCCCCGCCCCTTCTTCTGATTGGCCGATACGTTAAAGTCCAATATCTTTTGAATGGTTTGACATACAGACACATGGGTGGTGTCAAATGACTAAGTATCGAGTCCCTGACCCTCATTGGTGCAAATTAGCCCCGCCCCTTCTTCTGATTGGCCAATACGTTATAGTCCAATATCTTTTGAATGGTTTGACATAGAGAGTCATGGGTGGTGTCAAATGACCAAGTATCGAGTCCTTGACCTTCATGGGTGCATCCCGCGATCATCCGGCAGTAGTCCGTGGCACTTCAAAATTTCCCGGGAATTTTGTCTAGTTAGTGCCACGGCTGCGCCACGTGGCACGCCTCCTCCATTGAGCTGCGCAAGCTCAATGGAGGAGGAGTGCCTCGTGCGCAGCACGAGGCACTCATACTATTGCTCAGGCTTATTTATTTATTTATTATTATATATTCTTCCGTATAAACTTCGGCGCGTAACTAGTTGCGCAGCTTTGAGAAAACTCAAAAAGTAAAAACGTAGAAACATGCGACTTAATCGGGACTTCATGGGAATGACTTTTATTAGCGATTGGCGTGCACGTTTTTGCGCAACGTGCACAAACGTGCGCTTTTTGCCCCATCCGGAACGCATTGCGTGAACTTTGGGGCCTCACCACTCGCACACCGTTACTCGAAAAATTCTGAACCGATTTAGAAAGTTGTAGACCCTGAATTTAACTACAGTCCTGTGGATTTTCAGAGCGATGGCACAAATAGTTTTTGCACGAAGTGCAAAAACATTTCCAAATTTCCAAACTAATGGGGAGAGCATTTTCCCATGTATTCCTATGGCGCCATTCAAAGCGGATGGGAAAATGTCGAGCAAAAAGACAAAATTCACCTTTTTTCTGAGTCACGTATCTTTCTCATACTTGCACGTAGAAACGTCATTCAAACTTCAAAACGGAGGAAAACTTCTCTTCTCTCTCCAAACCCGAAACTGTTTTTTCCTAAAATGTACACTTTTCAAGATATGAGCCCTCAAGCGAGGACTGGAAATCACTTTTTTTCAAATCTAGAGCACGGGAGTCAGTTTGCTAGAGTGTAGTTACACTGAAAAAAAAACATGATTTCTTATTTGTAACTCGAGGTCACGGCCAAACCGTAAAAGGTAGACGGATAATTTTTGGTCAGAATATAAACATAGGTGTTGTGATTCATAAAATGTGACTTTGACAGGCGTGGTGTGCACAAAATTTTAACGGGCGAGCCAACAGACACGCCAATTCCTGTCTCTTTCTTCATTGACTCCCATGTTAAAAAACATTTTCTTAAAAAAAATCTCATTTTTGTTTTCGAATTGCCGTTACTAACACATTTTAAGGAATATCTGAATAAAATTAAGATTGCCAGAATCTTCCGGGTTCTGTCTCTCTCACGATGTCTTTGTTTTTCTGCTAGGAGCTACAGTTTGATTACAAGGTGAAGTTATTTGAGGCTTGTCAAATCCTAAAAACTAGCTGAGTCATTCCAATACAATATACACTACCATACTTCCGGGTCATGTGACCCAGAACTGGTCACATGACCCACTCAATGCAGACTTCATAATACTTTACCTTGGATAATGGAGGAATCTGAACCCTGACCTTTTGACCTTACATGATCCCCAGTCCTGCTGGGGACAGGTTCATGGGATATATATGTATATTATTATTATTATACATATAAATATTTACATTTGTATATTATATATACATATTAGCCCCGCCCCTTCTTCTGATTGGCCGATACGTTATAGTCCAATATCTTTTGAATGGTTTGACATAGAGACTCACGGGTGGTATCAAATGACTAAGTATCGAGCCCCTGACCCTCATTGGTGCAAATTAGCCCCGCCCCTTCTTCTGATTGGCTGATACGTTAAAGTCCAATATCTTTTGAATGGTTTGACATACAGAGACATGGGTGGTGTCAAATGACTAAGTATCGAGTCCCTGACCCTCATTGGTGCAAATTAGCCACGCCCCTTCTTCTGATTGGCCGATACGTTATAGTCCAATATCTTTTGAATGGTTTGACATACAGAGACATGGGTGGTGTCAAATGACTAAGTATCGAGTCCCTGACCCTCATTGGTGCAAATTAGCCACGCCCCTTCTTCTGATTGGCTGATACGTTAAAGTCCAATATCTTTTGAATGGTTTGACATACAGAGACATGGGTGGTGTCAAATGACTAAGTATCGAGTCCCTGACCCTCATTGGTGCATATTAGCCCCGCCCCTTCTTCTGATTGGCTGATACGTTAAAGTCCAATATCTTTTGAATGGTTTGACATACAGAGACATGGGTGGTGTCAAATGACTAAGTATGGCGTCCCTGACCCTCATTGGTGCAAATTAGCCACGCCCCTTCTTCTGATTGGCCGATACGTTATAGTCCAATATCTTTTGAATGGTTTGACATACAGAGACATGGGTGGTGTCAAATGACCAAGTATCGAGTCCCTGACCCTCATTGGTGCAAATTAGCCACGCCCCTTCTTCTGATTGGCCGATACGTTAAAGTCCAATATCTTTTGAATGGTTTGACATACAGACACATGGGTGGTGTCAAATGACTAAGTATCGAGTCCCTGACCCTCATTGGTGCAAATTAGCCCCGCCCCTTCTTCTGATTGGCCGATACGTTATAGTCCAATATCTTTTGAATGGTTTGACATAGAGAGTCATGGGTGGTGTCAAATGACCAAGTATCGAATCCTTGACCTTCATGGGTGCATCCCGCGATCATCCGGCAGTAGTCCGTGGCACTTCAAAATTTCCCGGGAATTTTGGTCTAGTTATTATATATTCTTCCGTAAAAACTTTGTCCGGTAACTAGTCCCACAGCTTTGAGAAAACGCGAAAAGTAAAAACGTAGAAACGTGCGCCTTAATCGGGAATCGATGGGTATGACTTTTATTAGCGATTGGCGTGCACGTTTTTGCGCAACGTGCACAAACGTGCGCTTTTTGCCCCATCCGGAACGCATTGCGTGAACTTTGGGGCCTCACCACTCGCACACCGTTACTCGAAAAATTCTGAACCGATTTAGAAAGTTGTAGGCCCTGAATTTAACTACAGTCCTGTGGATTTTCAGAACGATGGCACGAATAGTTTTTGCACGAAGTGCAAAAACATTTCCAAATTTCCAAACTAATGGGGAGATTTTCCCATGTATTTGTATGGGGCAGCATTTCACACTGTGGGTGGGAGGAGGTTAAAAAAAAAAAAAAATCACCTTTTTTCTGAGTCACGTATCTTTCTCATACTTGCACGTAGAAACGTCATTCAAACTTCAAAACGGAGGAAAACTTCTCTTCTCTCTCCAAACCCGAAACAGTTTTTTCCTAAAATGTACACTTTTCAAGATATGAGCCCTCAAGCGAGGACTGGAAATCACTTTTTTTCAAATCTAGAGCACGGGAGTCAGTTTGCTAGAGTGTAGTTACACTGAAAAAAAAACATGATTTCTTATTTGTAACTCGAGGTCACGGCCAAACCGTAAAAGGTAGACAGATAATTTTTGGTCAGAATATAGACATAGGTGTTGTGATTTATAAAATGTGACTTTGACAGGCGTGGTGTGCACAAAATTTTAACGGGGGAGCCAACAGACACGCCAGTTCCTGTCTCTCTCTTCATTGACTCCCATGTTAAATGAAGTTTTCTTAAAAAAAATCTCATTTTTGTTTTCGAATTGCCGTTACTAACACATTTTAAGGAATATCTGTATGAAAATAACATTTAGATAATCTGGTAGGTTCTCTGTTTCTCAAAATGTTTTCGTTTTTCTGCTAAGAGCTACGGTTTGAGCGCAAAGTGGAGTGATTTCAGGTTTGTCACAACCAAAAATCCAGCTGAGTCATTCCCGCTCCCTCTGTATCAGGTTCTTGTTGCCCCTAGCAACCAGAGCTCAGCTGTTGACTGATTAGACTGACCCAGAACTGGTCACATGACTCACTCAGTACAGAATTCATAGTATAACCTGGAAAATGGAGAAATCTGAACCCTGACCTTTTAACCTTAGATGAACACACACACACACACACACACACACACACACACACACACACACACACACACACACACACACACACACACACACACACACACACACACACACACGATAGGTGTTATTATGGGATGTCAGGTGTTTTTATAGGATGTTAGTGTTATTATGGGATGTCAGGTGTTTTTATAGGATGTTAGTGTTATTATGGGATGACAGGTGTTTTTATAGGATGTTAGTGTTATTATGGGATGTCAGGTGTTTTTATAGGATGTTGGTGTTATTATGGGATGGCAGGTGTTTTTATAGGATGTTAGTGTTATTATGGGATGTTAGTGTTATTATGGGATGGTAGGTGTTTATTATGGGATGGTAGTGTTATTGGTGTTAGCGGTCCCGTTAGCGGTTCTGTTAGCAGTCCTGTTAGCGATCCCGTTAGCGGTCCCGTTAGCGATCCCGTTAGCGCCCCGTTAGCGGTCCAGTTAGCGATCCCGTTAGCGGTCCAGTTAGCGACCCCGTTAGCGGTCCCGTTAGCAATCCCGTTAGCGGTCCCGTTAGCGGTTGTTAGCGATCCCGTTAGCGATACCGTTAGCGGCTCGGTTAGCGATCCCGTTAGCGGCTCGGTTAGCGGTCCCGTTAGCGGTTCAGTTAGCGATTCCGTTAGCGATCCCGTTAGCGGTCCCGTTAGCGGTCCCGTTAGCGGTCCAGTTAGCGATCCCGTTAGCGGTCCAGTTAGCGACCCCGTTAGCGGTCCCGTTAGCGGTTCCGCTAGCGGTTGTTAGCGATCCCGTTAGCGGTCCCGTTAGCGGTCCAGTTAGCGATCCCGTTAGCGGTCCAGTTAGCGACCCCGTTAGCGGTCCCGTTAGCAATCCCGCTAGCGGTCCCGTCAGCGGTTGTTAGCGATCCCGTTAGCGATCCCGTTAGCGGCTCGGTTAGCGATCCCGTTAGCGGCTCGGTTAGCGGTCCCGTTAGCGGTTCAGTTAGCGATTCCGTTAGCGATCCCGTTAGCGGTCCCGTTAGCGGTCCCGTTAGCGGTCCAGTTAGCGATCCCGTTAGCGGTCCAGTTAGCGACCCCGTTAGCGGTCCCGTTAGCGGTTCCGCTAGCGGTTGTTAGCGATCCCGTTAGCGGTCCCGTTAGCGGTTCAGTTAGCGATTCCGTTAGCGATCCCGTTAGCGGTCCCGTTAGCGGTCCAGTTAGCGGTTCCGTTAGCGATCCAATTAGCGATCCCGTTAGCGGTCCCGTTAGCGGTTCTGTTAGCGGTTCTGTTAGCGGTCCTGTTAGCGGTTCCGTTAGCGGTTGTTAGCGGTCCCGTTAGCGATCCCATTAGCGGCTCGGTTAGCAATCCCGTTAGCGGCTCGGTTAGCGGTCCCGTTAGCGGTTCAGTTAGCGATTCCGTTAGCGATCCCGTTAGCGGTACCGTTAGCAGTCCAGTTAGCGATCCCGTTAGCGGTCCAGTTAGCGACCCCGTTAGCGGTCCCGTTAGCAATCCCATTAGCGGTCCCGTTAGCGGTTCCGCTAGCGGTTGTTAGCGATCCCGTTAGCGGTTCTGTTAGCGGTTCTGTTAGCGGTCCCGTTAGCGGTTCTGTTAGCGGTTGTTAGCGGTCCCGTTAGCGATCCCATTAGCGGCTCGGTTAGCGGTCCCGTTAGCGATCCCGTTAGCGATCCCGTTAGCGATCCCGTTAGCGGTCCCGTTAGCGATCCCGTTAGCGGTCCCGTTAGCGGTTCCGTTAGCGGTCCCGTTAGCGGTCCCGTTAGCGGTTCCGTTAGCGGTTGTTAGCGGCTCGGTTAGCGATCCCGTTAGCGGCTCGGTTAGCGGTCCCGTTAGCGGTCCCGTTAGCGATCCCGTTAGCGATCCCGTTAGCGGTTCAGTTAGCGGTTCTATATTTTCTGTAATAACTTTTGAATGGTTTGACATAGAGAGTCATGGGTGGTGTCATTGGAATCTGTATCGAGTCCTTGACCTTCATGGGTGCAAATAAGCCCCGCGATCATCCGGCAGTAGTCCGTGGCACTTCAAAATTTCCCAGGAATTTTGTCTAGTTATTATTATTATTCCATATTCTTCCGTATAAACTTCGGCGCGTAACTAGTTGCGCAGCTTTGAGAAAACTCAAAAAGTAAAAACGTAGAAACGTGCGACTTAATCGGGAATCAATTGGTATGTCTTTTATAAGCGATTGGCGTGCACGTTTTTGCGCAACGTGCACAAACGTGCGCTTTTTGCCCCATCGTGAACGCATTGCGTGAACTTTGGGGCCTCACCACTCGCACACCGTTACTCGAAAGATTCTGAACCGATTTAGAAAGTTGTAGGCCCTGAATTTAACTACAGTCCTGTGGATTTTCAGAACGATGGCACGAATAGTTTTTGCACGAAGTGCAAAAACATTTCCAAATTTCCAAACTAATGGGGAAGATTTTCCCATGTATTTGTATGGGGCAGCATTTCACACTGTGGGTGTGAAATGTCCGGTGAAGGTTAAAAAAAAAAAAAAATCACCTTTTTTCTGAGTCACCTATCTTTCTCATACTTGCACGTAGAAACGTCATTCAAACTTCAAAACGGAGGAAAACTTCTCTTCTCTCTCTAAACCCCGGACTGTTTTTTCCTAAAATGTACACTTTTCAAGATATGAGCCTTCAAGCGAGGACTAAAAAACCCCCTTTTTCAAATCTAGAGTGGAGGTTCGAATTGATCAGAGTGAGCAGAACCCTGAAAAAATGACCATAATTTTTATTTGTAACTCGACCTCACGGCCGAACCGTAAAAGCTGGACAGATCATTTTTGGTCAGAATGTAGACATACATTTTGGTATTCTTAAAATGTGACTTTGACAGGCGTGGTGTGCACAAAATTTAAACGGGGAGACTAAGAGCCATGCCAATTCCTGTCTCTCTCTCCATTCACTGCAATGTTAAAATAAAATTTCTTCAAAAAAATCTCATTTTTGTTTTCGAATTGCCGTTACTAACACATTTTAAGGAATATCTGAATAAAATTAAGATTGTCAGAATCTTCCGGGTTCTGTCTCTCTCACGATGTCTTTGTTTTTCTGCTAGGAGCTACAGTTTGATTACAAGGTGAAGTTATTTGAGGCTTGTCAAATCCGAAGAACTAGCTGAGTCATTCCAATACAATATACACTACCATACTTCCGGGTCATGTGACCCAGAACTAGTCACATGACCCACTCAATGCAGACTTCATAATACTTTACCTTGGATAATGGAGGAATCTGAACCCTGACCTTACATGATCCCCAGTCCTGCTGGGGACAGGTTCATGGGATATATATGTATATTATTATTATTATACATATAAATATTTACATTTGTATATTACATATACATATTAGCCCCGCCCCTTCTTCTGATTGGCCGATACGTTATAGTCCAATATCTTTTGAATGGTTTGACATAGAGACTCACGGGTGGTATCAAATGACTAAGTATCGAGCCCCTGACCCTCATTGGTGCAAATTAGCCCCGCCCCTTCTTCTGATTGGCTGATACGTTAAAGTCCAATATCTTTTGAATGGTTTGACATACAGAGACATGGGTGGTGTCAAATGACTAAGTATCGAGTCCCTGACCCTCATTGGTGCAAATTAGCCACGCCCCTTCTTCTGATTGGCCGATACGTTATAGTCCAATATCTTTTGAATGGTTTGACATACAGAGACATGGGTGGTGTCAAATGACTAAGTATCGAGTCCCTGACCCTCATTGGTGCAAATTAGCCACGCCCCTTCTTCTGATTGGCTGATACGTTAAAGTCCAATATCTTTTGAATGGTTTGACATACAGAGACATGGGTGGTGTCAAATGACTAAGTATCGAGTCCCTGACCCTCATTGGTGCAAATTAGCCCTGCCCTTCTTCTGATTGGCTGATACGTTAAAGTCCAATATCTTTTGAATGGTTTGACATACAGAGACATGGGTGGTGTCAAATGACTAAGTATGGAGTCCCTGACCCTCATTGGTACAAATTAGCCACGCCCCTTCTTCTGATTGGCCGATACGTTATAGTCCAATATCTTTTGAATGGTTTGACATACAGAGACATGGGTGGTGTCAAATGACTAAGTATCGAGTCCCTGACCCTCATTGGTGCAAATTAGCCCCGCCCCTTCTTCTGATTGGCTGATACGTTAAAGTCCAATATCTTTTGAATGGTTTGACATACAGAGACATGGGTGGTGTCAAATGACTAAGTATCGAGTCCCTGACCCTCATTGGTGAAAATTAGCCCCGCCCCTTCTTCTGATTGGCCGATACGTTATAGTCCAATATCTTTTGAATGGTTTGACATAGAGAGTCATGGGTGGTGTCAAATGACAAAGTATCGAGTCCTTGATCTTCATGGGTGCATCCCGCGATCATCCGGCAGTAGTCCGTGGCACTTCAAAATTTCCCGGGAATTTTGTCTAGTTATTCCATATTCTTCCGTATAAACTTTGGCGCGTAACTAGTCCCACAGCTTTGAGAAAACGCGAAAAGTAAAAACGTAGAAACGTGCGCCTTAATCGGGAATCGATTGGTATGACTTTTATTAGCGATTGGCGTGCACGTTTTTGCGCAACGTGCACAAACGTGCGCTTTTTGCCCCATCCGGAACGCATTGCGTGAACTTTGGGGCCTCACCACTCGCACACCGTTACTCGAAAAATTATGAACCGATTTAGAAAGTTGTAGGCCCTGAATTTAACTACATTCCTATGGATTTTCAGAACGATGGCACGAATAGTTTTTGCACGAAGTGCAAAAACATTTCCAAATTTCCAAACTAATGGGGACCATGTATTTGTATGGGGCAGCATTTCACACTGTGTGTGGGATGAGGTTAAAAAAAAAAAAATCACCTTTTTTCTGAGTCACCTATCTTTCTCATACTTGCACGTAGAAACGTCATTCAAACTTCAAAACGGAGGAAAACTTCTCTTCTCTCTCTAAACCCCGGACTGTTTTTTCCTAAAATGTACACTTTTCAAGATATGAGCCTTCAAGCGAGGACTAAAAAACCCCCTTTTTCAAATCTAGAGTGGACGTTCTAATTGATCAGAGTGAGCAGAACCCTGAAAAAATGACCATAATTTTTATTTGTAACTCGACCTCACGGCCGAACCGTAAAAGCTGGACAGATAATTTTTGGTCAGAATGTAGACATACATTTTGGTATTCATAAAATGTGACTTTGACAGGTGTTGTGTGAACCAAATTAAAACGGGGAGACTAAGAGCCATGCCAATTCCTGTCTTTCTCTCCATTCACTGCAATGTTAAAAAAAAATTTCTTCAAAAAAATCTCATTTTTGTTTTCGAATTGCCGTTACTAACACATTTTAAGGAATATCTGAATAAAATTAAGATTGTCAGAATCTTCCGGGTTCTGTCTCTCTCACGATGTCTTTGTTTTTCTGCTAGGAGCTACAGTTTGATTACAAGGTGAAGTTATTTGAGGCTTGTCAAATCCGAAGAACTAGCTGAGTCATTCCAATACAATATACACTACCATACTTCCGGGTCATGTGACCCAGAACTAGTCACATGACCCACTCAATGCAGACTTCATAATACTTTACCTTGGATAATGGAGGAATCTGAACCCTGACCTTACATGATCCCCAGTCCTGCTGGGGACAGGTTCATGGGATATATATGTATATTATTATTATTATACATATAAATATTTACATTTGTATATTATATATACATATTAGCCCCGCCCCTTCTTCTGATTGGCCGATACGTTATAGTCCAATATCTTTTGAATGGTTTGACATACAGAGTAATGGGTGGTGTCAAATGACTAAGTATCGAGCCCCTGACCCTCATTGGTGCAAATTAGCGCCGCCCCTTCTTCTGATTGGCTGATACGTTAAAGTCCAATATCTTTTGAATGGTTTGACATACAGAGACATGGGTGGTGTCAAATGACTAAGTATCGAGTCCCTGACCCTCATTGGTGCAAATTAGCCACGCCCCTTCTTCTGATTGGCCGATACGTTATAGTCCAATATCTTTTGAATGGTTTGACATACAGAGACATGGGTGGTGTCAAATGACTAAGTATCGAGTCCCTGACCCTCATTGGTGCAAATTAGCCACGCCCCTTCTTCTGATTGGCCGATACGTTATAGTCCAATATCTTTTGAATGGTTTGACATACAGAGACATGGGTGGTGTCAAATGACTAAGTATCGAGTCCCTGACCCTCATTGGTGCAAATTAGCCACGCCCCTTCTTCTGATTGGCTGATACGTTAAAGTCCAATACCTTTTGAATGGTTTGACATACAGAGACATGGGTGGTGTCAAATGACTAAGTATCGAGTCCCTGACCCTCATTGGTGCAAATTAGCCCCGCCCCTTCTTCTGATTGGCCGATACGTTATAGTCCAATATCTTTTGAATGGTTTGACATACAGAGACATGGGTGGTGTCAAATGACTAAGTATGGAGTCCCTGACCCTCATTGGTGCAAATTAGCCACGCCCCTTCTTCTGATTGGCCAATACGTTATAGTCCAATATCTTTTGAATGGTTTGACATACAGAGACATGGGTGGTGTCAAATGACCAAGTATGGAGTCCCTGACCCTCATTGGTGCAAATTAGCCCCGCCCCTTCTTCTGATTGGCCGATACGTTATAGTCCAATATCTTTTGAATGGTTTGACATACAGAGACATGGGTGGTGTCAAATGACTAAGTATCGAGTCCTTGACCTTCATGGGTGCATCCCGCGATCATCCGGCAGTAGTCCGTGGCACTTCAAAATTTCCCGGGAATTTTGGTCTAGTTAGTGCCACGGCTGCGCCACGTGGCACTCCTCCTCCATTGAGATGCGCAAGCTCAATGGAGGAGGAGTGCCTCGTGCGCAGCACGAGGCACTCATACTATTGCTCAGGCTTATTATTATTATTTATTATTATTCCATATTCTTCCGTATAAACTTCGGCGCGTAACTAGTCGCACAGCTTTGAGAAAACTCAAAAAGTAAAAACGTAGAAACGTGCGACTTAATCGGGAATCAATTGGTATGACTTTTATAAGCGATTGGCGTGCACGTTTTTGCGCAACGTGCACAAACGTGCACTTTTTGCCCCATCCGGAACGCATTGCGTCAACTTTGGGGCCTCACCACTCGCACACCGTTACTCGAAAAATCATGAACCGATTTAGAAAGTTGTAGGCCCTGAATTTAACTACATTCCTGTGGATTTTCAGAACGATGGCACGAATAGTTTTTGCACGAAGTGCAAAAACATTTCCAAATTTCCAAACTAATGGGGACCATGTATTTGTATGGGGCAGCATTTCACACTGTGTGTGGGATGAGGTAAAAAAAAAAAAAATCACCTTTTTTCTGAGTCACCTATCTTTCTCATACTTGCACGTAGAAAGGTCATTCAAACTTCAAAACGGAGGAAAACTTCTCTTCTCTCTCTAAACCCCGGACTGTTTTTTCCTAAAATGTACACTTTTCAAGATATGAGCGCTCAAGCGAGGACTGGAAATCACTTTTTTGTCAAATCTTCAGTGCGGTTCTAATTGATCAGAGTGCGAGAGACTTTAAAAAAATGATCATAATTTTTATTTGTAACTCGACCTCACGGCCAAACCGTAAAAGGTAGACAGATCATTTTTGGTCAGAATATAGACATAGGTTTTGTGATTCATAAAATGTGACTTTGACAGGCGTGGTGTGCACAAAATTTGAACGGGGAGACTAACAGCCATGCCAAATCCTGTCTTTCTCTCCATTGACTCCCATAATAAATAACGTTTTCTTCAAAAAAATCTCATTTTTGTTTTCGAATTGCCGTTACTAACACATTTTAAGGAATATCTGAATAAAATTAAGATTGTCAGAATCTTCCGGGTTCTGTCTCTCTCACGATGTCTTTGTTTTTCTGCTAGGAGCTACAGTTTGATTACAAGGTGAAGTTATTTGAGGCTTGTCAAATCCGAAGAACTAGCTGAGTCATTCCAATACAATATACACTACCATACTTCCGGGTCATGTGACCCAGAACTAGTCACATGACCCACTCAATGCAGACTTCATAATACTTTACCTTGGATAATGGAGGAATCTGAACCCTGACCTTTTGACCTTACATGATCCCCAGTCCTGCTGGGGACAGGTTCATGGGATATATATGTATATTATTATTATTATACATATAAATATTTACATTTGTATATTATATATACATATTAGCCCCGCCCCTTCTTCTGATTGGCCGATACGTTATAGTCCAATATCTTTTGAATGGTTTGACATAGAGACTCACGGGTGGTATCAAATGACTAAGTATCGAGCCCCTGACACTCATTGGTGCAAATTAGCCCCGCCCCTTCTTCTGATTGGCTGATACGTTAAAGTCCAATATCTTTTGAATGGTTTGACATACAGAGACATGGGTGGTGTCAAATGACTAAGTATCGAGTCCCTGACCCTCATTGGTGCAAATTAGCCACGCCCCTTCTTCTGATTGGCCGATACGTTATAGTCCAATATCTTTTGAATGGTTTGACATACAGAGACATGGGTGGTGTCAAATGACTAAGTATCGAGTCCCTGACCCTCATTGGTGCAAATTAGCCACGCCCATTCTTCTGATTGGCTGATACGTTAAAGTCCAATATCTTTTGAATGGTTTGACATACAGAGACATGGGTGGTGTCAAATGACTAAGTATCGAGTCCCTGACCCTCATTGGTGCAAATTAGCCCCGCCCCTTCTTCTGATTGGCTGATACGTTAAAGTCCAATATCTTTTGAATGGTTTGACATACAGAGACATGGGTGGTGTCAAATGACTAAGTATGGAGTCTCTCACCCTCATTGGTGCAAATTAGCCACGCCCCTTCTTCTGATTGGCCGATACGTTATAGTCCAATATCTTTTGAATGGTTTGACATACAGAGACATGGGTGGTGTCAAATGACCAAGTATCGAGTCCCTGACCCTCATTGGTGCAAATTAGCCACGCCCCTTCTTCTGATTGGCCGATACGTTATAGTCCAATATCTTTTGAATGGTTTGACATACAGAGACATGGGTGGTGTCAAATGACCAAGTATCGAGTCCCTGACCCTCATTGGTGCAAATTAGCCACGCCCCTTCTTCTGATTGGCTGATACGTTAAAGTCCAATATCTTTTGAATGGTTTGACATACAGAGACATGGGTGGTGTCAAATGACTAAGTATCGAGTCCCTGACCCTCATTGGTGCAAATTAGCCACGCCCCTTCTTCTGATTGGCCGATACGTTATAGTCCAATATCTTTTGAATGGTTTGACATAGAGAGTCATGGGTGGTGTCAAATGACAAAGTATCGAGTCCTTGACCTTCATGGGTGCATCCCGCGATCATCCGGCAGTAGTCCGTGGCACTTCAAAATTTCCCGGGAATTTTGGTCTAGTTATTTATTATTATTTATTCCATATTCTTCCGTATAAACTTCGGCGCGTAACTAGTCGCACAGCTTTGAGAAAACTCAAAAAGTAAAAACGTAGAAACGTGCGACTTAATCGGGAATCAATTGGTATGACTTTTATAAGCGATTGGCGTGCACGTTTTTGCGCAACGTGCACAAACGTGCGCTTTTTGCCCCATCCGGAACGCATTGCGTGAACTTTGGGGCCTCACCACTCGCATACCGTTACTCGAAAAATTCTGAACCGATTTAGAAAGTTGTAGGCCCTGAATTTAACTACAGTCCTCTGGATTTTCAGAACGATGGCACGAATAGTTTTTGCACGAAGTGCAAAAACATTTCCAAATTTCCAAACTAATGGGGAACTGTTTTCCCATGCATTTCAATGGCGCCATTCAAAGCGGATAGGAAAATGTTGAGAAAAAAAAGACAAAATTCACCTTTTTTCCAAGTCACGTATCTTTCTCATACTTGCACGTAGAAACGTCATTCAAACTTCAAAACGGAGGAAAACTTCTCTTCTCTCTCTAAACCCCGGACTGTTTTTTCCTAAAATGTACACTTTTCAAGATATGAGCCTTCAAGCGAGGACTAAAAAACCCCCTTTTTCAAATCTAGAGTGGAGGTTTTAATTGATCAGAGTGAGCAGAACCCTGAAAAAATGACCATAATTTTTATTTGTAACTCGACCTCACGGCCGAACCGTAAAAGCTGGACAGATAATTTTTGGTCAGAATGTAGACATACATTTTGGTATTCTTAAAATGTGACTTTGACAGGCGTGGTGTGCACAAAATTTAAACGGGGAGACTAAGAGCCATGCCAATTCCTGTCTCTCTCTCCATTCACTGCAATGTTAAATAAAAATTTCTTCAAAAAAATCTCATTTTTGTTTTCGAATTGCCGTTACTAACACATTTTAAGGAATATCTGAATAAAATTAAGATTGTCAGAATCTTCCGGGTTCTGTCTCTCTCACGATGTCTTTGTTTTTCTGCTAGGAGCTACAGTTTGTTTACAAGGTGAAGTTATTTGAGGCTTGTCAAATCCGAAGAACTAGCTGAGTCATTCCAATACAATATACACTACCATACTTCCGGGTCATGTGACCCAGAACTAGTCACATGACCCACTCAATGCAGACTTCATAATACTTTACCTTGGATAATGGAGGAATCTGAACCCTGACCTTTTGACCTTACATGATCCCCAGTCCTGCTGGGGACAGGTTCATGGGATATATATGTATATTATTATTATTATACATATAAATATTTACATTTGTATATTATATATACATATTAGCCCCGCCCCTTCTTCTGATTGGCCGATACGTTATAGTCCAATATCTTTTGAATGGTTTGACATAGAGACTCACGGGTGGTATCAAATGACTAAGTATCGAGCCCCTGACCCTCATTGGTGCAAATTAGCCCCGCCCCTTCTTCTGATTGGCCGATACGTTATAGTCCAATATCTTTTGAATGGTTTGACATAGAGTGTCACGGGTGGTATCAAATGACTAAGTATCGAGCCCCTGACCCTCATTGGTGCAAATTAGCCCCGCCCCTTCTTCTGATTGGCTGATACGTTAAAGTCCAATATCTTTTGAATGGTTTGACATACAGAGACATGGGTGGTGTCAAATGACTAAGTATCGAGCCCCTGACCCTCATTGGTGCAAATTAGCCCCGCCCCTTCTTCTGATTGGCCGATACGTTATAGTCCAATATCTTTTGAATGGTTTGACATAGAGTGTCACGGGTGGTATCAAATGACTAAGTATCGAGCCCCTGACCCTCATTGGTGCAAATTAGCCCCGCCCCTTCTTCTGATTGGCTGATACGTTAAAGTCCAATATCTTTTGAATGGTTTGACATACAGAGACATGGGTGGTGTCAAATGACTAAGTATCGAGTCCCTGACCCTCATTGGTGCAAATTAGCCACGCCCCTTCTTCTGATTGGCCGATACGTTATAGTCCAATATCTTTTGAATGGTTTGACATACAGAGACATGGGTGGTGTCAAATGACTAAGTATCGAGTCCCTGACCCTCATTGGTGCAAATTAGCCCCGCCCCTTCTTCTGATTGGCCGATACGTTATAGTCCAATATCTTTTGAATGGTTTGACATACAGAGACATGGGTGGTGTCAAATGACTAAGTATCGAGTCCCTGACCCTCATTGGTGCAAATTAGCCCCGCCCCTTCTTCTGATTGGCCGATACGTTAAAGTCCAATATCTTTTGAATGGTTTGACATACAGACACATGGGTGGTGTCAAATGACTAAGTATCGAGTCCCTGACCCTCATTGGTGCAAATTAGCCCCGCCCCTTCTTCTGATTGGCTGATACGTTAAAGTCCAATATCTTTTGAATGGTTTGACATACAGAGACATGGGTGGTGTCAAATGACTAAGTATCGAGCCCCTGACCCTCATTGGTGCAAATTAGCCCCGCCCCTTCTTCTGATTGGCTGATACGTTAAAGTCCAATATCTTTTGAATGGTTTGACATACAGAGACATGGGTGGTGTCAAATGACTAAGTATCGAGCCCCTGACCCTCATTGGTGCAAATTAGCCCCGCCCCTTCTTCTGATTGGCCGATACGTTATAGTCCAATATCTTTTGAATGGTTTGACATAGAGTGTCACGGGTGGTATCAAATGACTAAGTATCGAGCCCCTGACCCTCATTGGTGCAAATTAGCCCCGCCCCTTCTTCTGATTGGCTGATACGTTAAAGTCCAATATCTTTTGAATGGTTTGACATACAGAGACATGGGTGGTGTCAAATGACTAAGTATCGAGTCCCTGACCCTCATTGGTGCAAATTAGCCACGCCCCTTCTTCTGATTGGCCGATACGTTATAGTCCAATATCTTTTGAATGGTTTGACATACAGAGACATGGGTGGTGTCAAATGACTAAGTATCGAGTCCCTGACCCTCATTGGTGCAAATTAGCCCCGCCCCTTCTTCTGATTGGCCGATACGTTATAGTCCAATATCTTTTGAATGGTTTGACATACAGAGACATGGGTGGTGTCAAATGACTAAGTATCGAGTCCCTGACCCTCATTGGTGCAAATTAGCCCCGCCCCTTCTTCTGATTGGCCGATACGTTAAAGTCCAATATCTTTTGAATGGTTTGACATACAGACACATGGGTGGTGTCAAATGACTAAGTATCGAGTCCCTGACCCTCATTGGTGCAAATTAGCCCCGCCCCTTCTTCTGATTGGCCGATACGTTATAGTCCAATATCTTTTGAATGGTTTGACATAGAGAGTCATGGGTGGTGTCAAATGACCAAGTATCGAGTCCTTGACCTTCATGGGTGCATCCCGCGATCATCCGGCAGTAGTCCGTGGCACTTCAAAATTTCCCGGGAATTTTGTCTAGTTAGTGCCACGGCTGCGCCACGTGGCACGCCTCCTCCATTGAGCTGCGCAAGCTCAATGGAGGAGGAGTGCCTCGTGCGCAGCACGAGGCACTCATACTATTGCTCAGGCTTATTATTTATTCCATATTCTTCCGTAAAAACTTTGTCCGCTAACTAGTCCCGCAGCTTTGAGAAAACGCGAAAAGTAAAAACGTAGAAACGTGCGCCTTAATCGGGAATCGATGGGTATGACTTTTATAAGCGATTGGCGTGCACGTTTTTGCGCAACGTGCACAAACGTGCGCTTTTTGCCCCATCCGGAACGCATTGCGTGAACTTTGGGGCCTCACCACTCGCACACCGTTACTCGAAAAATTCCGAACCGATTTAGAAAGTTGTAGGCCCTGAATTTAACTACAGTCCTGTGGATTTTCAGAACGATGGCACGAATAGTTTTTGCACGAAGTGCAAAAACATTTCCAAATTTCCAAACTAATGGGGAAGATTTTCCCATGCATTTCAATGGCGCCATTATAAGCGGATGGGAAAATGTTGAGAAAAAAAAGACAAAATTCACCTTTTTTCCGAGTCACGTATCTTTCTCATACTTGGACGTAGAAACGTCATTCAAACTTCAAAACGGAGGAAAACTTCTCTTCTCTCTCCAAACCCCGGACTGTTTTTTCCTAAAATGTACACTTTTCAAGATATGAGCGCTCAAGCGAGGACTGGAAATCACTTTTTTTCAAATCTAGAGCACGGGAGTCAGTTTGCTAGAGTGTAGTTACACTGAAAAAAAAACATGATTTCTTATTTGTAACTCGAGGTCACGGCCAAACCGTAAAAGGTAGACAGATCATTTTTGGTCAGAATATAGACATAGGTGTTGTGATTTATAAAATGTGACTTTCACAGGCGTGGTGTGCACAAAATTTTAACGGTGGAGCCAACAGACACGCCAATTCCTGTCTGTCTCTTCATTGACTCCCATGTTAAATGAAGTTTTCTTAAAAAAAATCTCATTTTTGTTTTCGAATTGCCGTTACTAACACATTTTAAGGAATATCTGAATAAAATTAAGATTGTCAGAATCTTCCGGGTTCTGTCTCTCTCACGATGTCTTTGTTTTTCTGATAGGAGCTACAGTTTGATTACAAGGTGAAGTTATTTGAGGCTTGTCAAATCCAAAAAACTAGCTGAGTCATTCCAATACAATATACACTACCATACTTCCGGGTCATGTGACCCAGAACTGGTCACATGACACATCAATGCAGACTTCATAATACTTTACCTTGGATAATGGAGGAATCTGAACCCTGACCTTACATGATCCCCATTTTATTTTTATAGGATGTTAGTGTTATTATGGGATGGCAGGTGTTTTTATAGGATGTTAGTGTTATTATGGGATGGCAGGTGTTTTTTTAAGGTTTTTAGCGTTATTATGGGATGGCAGGTGTTTTTATAGGATGTTAGTGTTATTATGGGATGGTAGGTGTTTATTATGGGATGGTAGTGTTATTGGTGTTAGCGGTCCCGTTAGCGGTTCTGTTAGCGGTCCTGTTAGCGATCCCGTTAGCGGTCCAGTTAGCGATCCCGTTAGCGGTCCAGTTAGCGACCCCGTTAGCAATCCCGTTAGCGGTCCCGTTAGCGGTTGTTAGCGATCCCGTTAGCAATCCCGTTAGCGGCTCGGTTAGCGGTCCCGTTAGCGATCCCGTTAGCGACCCCGTTAGCGGTCCCGTTAGCGGTCCCGTTAGCGGTTCCGTTAGCGATCCCGTTAGCGGTCCCGTTAGCGGTCCCGTTAGCGGTTCCGTTAGCGGTTGTTAGCGGCTCGGTTAGCGATTCCGTTAGCGGCTCGGTTAGCGGTCCCGTTAGCGATCCCGTTAGCGATCCCGTTAGCGGTTCAGTTAGCGGTTCTGTTAGCGGTCCTGTTAGCGGTTCCGTTAGCGGTTGTTAGCGGTCCCGTTAGCGACCCCATTAGCGGCTCCATTAGCGATCCCGTTAGCGATCCCGTTAGCGGTCCCGTTAGCGGTCCCGTTAGCGGTCCCGTTAGCGGTCCCGTTAGCGGTCCCGTTAGCGGTCCCGTTAGCGGTCCCGTTAGCGGTCCCGTTAGCGGTCCCGTTAGCGGTTGTTAGCGGCTCGGTTAGCGATTCCGTTAACGGCTCGGTTAGCGGTCCCGTTAGCGACCCCATTAGCGGCTCCATTAGCGATCCCGTTAGCGATCCCGTTAGCGGTCCCGTTAGCGGTCCCGTTAGCGGTCCCGTTAGCGGTTCCGTTAGCGATCCCGTTAGCGGTCCCGTTAGCGGTCCCGTTAGCGGTCCCGTTAGCGGTCCCGTTAGCGGTTCCGTTAGCGGTTGTTAGCGGCTCGGTTAGCGATTCCGTTAGCGGCTCGGTTAGCGGTCCCGTTAGCGGTCCCGTTAGCGATCCCTTTAGCGATCCCGTTAGCGGTTCAGTTAGCGATCCTGTTAGAGGTTCCGTTAGCGGTTCTGTTAGCTATCCCGTTAGCGGTCCCGTTAGCGGTCTTGTTAGCGGTTCTATTAGCCTATTACATATTTTCTGTAATAACTTTTGAATGGTTTGACATAGAGAGTCATGGGTGGTGTCAAATGACTAAGTATCGAGTCCTTGACCTTCATGGGTGCATCCCGCGATCATCCGGCAGTAGTCCGTGGCACTTCAAAATTTCCCGGGAATTTTGTCTAGTTATTATTATTATTCCATATTCTTCCGTATAAACTTCGGCGCGTAACTAGTCGCACAGCTTTGAGAAAACTCAAAAAGTAAAAACGTAGAAACGTGCGACTTAATCGGGAATCAATTGGTATGACTTTTATAAGCGATTGGCGTGCACGTTTTTGCGCAACGTGCACAAATGTGCGCTTTTTGCCCCATCCGGAACGCATTGCGTGAACTTTGGGGCCTCACCACTCGCATACCGTTACTCGAAAAATTCTGAACCGATTTAGAAAGTTGTAGGCCCTGAATTTAACTACAGTCCTCTGGATTTTCAGAACGATGGCACGAATAGTTTTTGCACGAAGTGCAAAAACATTTCCAAATTTCCAAACTAATGGGGAACTGTTTTCCCATGCATTTCAATGGCGCCATTCAAAGCGGATGGGAAAATGTTGAGAAAAAAAAGACAAAATTCACCTTTTTTCCGAGTCACGTATCTTTCTCATACTTGGACGTAGAAACGTCATTCAAACTTCAAAACGGAGGAAAACTTCTCTTCTCTCTCCAAACCCCGGACTGTTTTTTCCTAAAATGTACACTTTTCAAGATATGAGCCCTCAAGCGAGGACTGGAAATCACTTTTTTGTCAAATCTTCAGTGCGGTTCTAATTGATCAGAGTGCGAGAGACTTTCAAAAAATGAACATAATTTTTATTTGTAACTCGAGCTCACGGGCAAACCGTAAAAGCTAGAAAGATCATTTTTGGTCAGAATGTAGACATACATTTTGGTATTCTTAAAATGTGACTTTGACAGGCGTGGTGTGCACAAAATTTTAACGGGGGAGCCAAGAGTCACGCCAAATCCTGCCTCTGTCTCCATTGACTCTAATGTTAAATGAAGTTTTCTTCAAAAAAATCTCATTTTTGTTTTCGAATTGCCGTTACTAACACATTTTAAGGAATATCTGAATAAAATTAAGATTGTCAGAATCTTCCGGGTTCTGTCTCTCTCACGATGTCTTTGTTTTTCTGCTAGGAGCTACAGTTTGATTACAAGGTGAAGTTATTTGAGGCTTGTCAAATCCGAAGAACTAGCTGAGTCATTCCAATACAATATACACTACCATACTTCCGGGTCATGTGACCCAGAACTGGTCACATGACCCACTCAATGCAGACTTCATAATACTTTACCTTGGATAATGGAGGAATCTGAACCCTGACCTTTTGACCTTACATGATCCCCAGTCCTGCTGGGGACAGGTTCATGGGATATATATGTATATTATTATTATTATACATATAAATATTTACATTTGTATATTATATATACATATTAGCCCCGCCCCTTCTTCTGATTGGCCGATACGTTATAGTCCAATATCTTTTGAATGGTTTGACATAGAGACTCACGGGTGGTATCAAATGACTAAGTATCGAGCCCCTGACCCTCATTGGTGCAAATTAGCCCCGCCCCTTCTTCTGATTGGCCGATACGTTATAGTCCAATATCTTTTGAATGGTTTGACATACAGAGACATGGGTGGTGTCAAATGACTAAGTATCGAGTCCCTGACCCTCATTGGTGCAAATTAGCCCCGCCCCTTCTTCTGATTGGCCGATACTTTATAGTCCAATATCTTTTGAATGGTTTGACATACAGAGACATGGGTGGTGTCAAATGACTAAGTATCGAGTCCCCGACCCTCATTGGTGCAAATTAGCCACGCCCCTTCTTCTGATTGGCCGATACGTTAAAGTCCAATATCTTTTGAATGGTTTGACATACAGAGACATGGGTGGTGTCAAATGACTAAGTATGGAGTCCCTGACCCTCATTGGTGCAAATTAGCCACGCCCCTTCTTCTGATTGGCCGATACGTTATAGTCCAATATCTTTTGAATGGTTTGACATACAGAGACATGGGTGGTGTCAAATGACCAAGTATCGAGTCCCTGACCCTCATTGGTGCAAATTAGCCACGCCCCTTCTTCTGATTGGCCGATACGTTAAAGTCCAATATCTTTTGAATGGTTTGACATACAGAGACATGGGTGGTGTCAAATGACTAAGTATCGAGTCCCTGACCCTCATTGGTGCAAATTAGCCCCGCCCCTTCTTCTGATTGGCTGATACGTTAAAGTCCAATATCTTTTGAATGGTTTGACATACAGAGACATGGGTGGTGTCAAATGACTAAGTATGGAGTCCCTGACCCTCATTGGTGCAAATTAGCCACGCCCCTTCTTCTGATTGGCTGATACGTTAAAGTCCAATATCTTTTGAATGGTTTGACATACAGAGACATGGGTGGTGTCAAATGACTAAGTATCGAGTCCCTGACCCTCATTGGTGCAAATTAGCCCCGCCCCTTCTTCTGATTGGCCGATACGTTAAAGTCCAATACCTTTTGAATGGTTTGACATACAGAGACATGGGTGGTGTCAAATGACTAAGTATCGAGTCCTTGACCTTCATGGGTGCATCCCGCGATCATCCGGCAGTAGTCCGTGGCACTTCAAAATTTCCCGGGAATTTTGGTCTAGTTAGTGCCACGGCTGCGCCACGTGGCACGCCTCCTCCATTGAGATGCGCAAGCTCAATGGAGGAGGAGTGCCTCGTGCGCAGCACGAGGCACTCCTCCTCCATGACTCTCCATGACTCTCCATAGAGAGTCATGGGTGGTGTCAAATGACCAAGTATCGAGTCCTTGACCTTCATGGGTGCATCCCGCGATCATCCGGCAGTAGTCCGTGGCACTTCAAAATTTCCCGGGAA
>NW_026906254.1:0-125000 GCF_033807715.1 Cololabis saira
TAGGGATGCGACCCGTTTCATGCAACCCCTCCGAGGCACTCCAGCGTATTGGGAGAAAACGCTGCGAGATCTTTTCGCCATGGTCAGACAGTTGGGCAAGCCGACGTTTTTCCTAACGTTTTCTGCCGCCGAAATGAGATGGCCGGAGGTTATTGATATTATCAAAGCTCAACAAGGTGAGCAAGGGGACTTCTCAAAGCTGGACTGGAATGAGAAGTGTGAGATTCTCCGTAGTAACCCTGTGACTGTGATGCGCTTGTTTGAGAAGCGAGTGGACGCGCTCATGACAGATCTGCTCCTGTCACCTGCACAGCCCATCGGTCCAGTGGAGGACTACTTTTATCGGGTGGAATTTCAAGCTAGGGGTAGTCCACATATCCATATGCTGGTGTGGATCAAAGATGCACCAGAGATTGAGGATCCTGAGTGCTGCAATGATGTAATCAAATTCATTGACCGCTACATATGCTGTCAGATGCCTGATGAGGACACGGACCCCGAGCTCCACAAAATAGTGTCTGAGGTTCAGGTTCACAGCCGCAACCACTCCAAAACATGCAGGAAAGGCAATGTATCGTGCAGATTTGGTTTTCCAAAACTGCCCATGGAACAAACGATCATTGGCTGCACACCTTGGGGGGCTGTTGATGATGGTGATGATGAAGATGTCAAGAAAGACGATGCCCAGAAAGACCAAGACTGTGGACAAAACGATGTTGGCGGGCAGAAAAAATGTGGGGAAAAGTCCAAGGATTCCAAGAAGAGTCAGAAGAAGTCCAAGAAGAGCAGAAAAATCCTCTCAAAGCAGCAACAGATGGCTAAAGAAAAGCTGAAACCAGTGAGAGATCTTCTAATGGACCCAAATGCCTCTTTCAAGGACTTGGCAGAGTTGTTGCAAAAATGTGGCTTGCATCCTGAAGAGTACTCGCACAGTGTCAGATCCCTCACCAGTGGAATGGTGGTCTACAATAAGCGTGACCCCAAGGACTGCTGGGTGAATGGATACAACCCTGACCTGCTGCGAGCATGGAACGCCAACATGGACATCCAGTATGTCATTGACGATTTCAGTTGCATCATGTATATGATGTCGTACGTCTCCAAGCCAGAGCACGAGATGACTGAATTCCTTGACTCTGTCATCCGTGATGTACGGAAATCTGGCGTTAATAAACAGGATGAGATGAAGCAGATTATGCAGGCGTATGCTAAACACCGAGAGGTTAGCGCTCAGGAGTCTGTGGCACGGGTATGCAGCCTACCGCTGAAAAAGTGCTCGCGTTCTGTAATTTTTATACAGACGGAGGAGGACGGTATGAGAATGAGTCTTCCGATGAGCAGGCTGCAGAACATGGCCGCAGATGAAGAGAACGTTTGGATGGCAGGATTGCCGGAAAAATACATGCAGAGGCCTGATACAGGCGAGTTTCGAGACATGTGTCTGGCTGACTTCACATCCAATTACAGGGTCCTCTACGGTCAGCAATTTCAATCGGCTACTGCCATTCCCCTCCAGAACGACCACGGGTTTATCCAGAAGAGGACTTCGGGAAAACCTGCCGTCATCCGGTTTACTCGTTTCTCAGAGAAGAAACATCCGGAAAAGTATTACAGACGGCTCCTAAAACTGTACTGGCCACACAGAGAGGATGCTGATCTGAAGCCGGAACGCTACCCGACCTACGAAGCGTTTTATAAAAGTGGTCGGCGTCCGGGCCGATTGCCTGTGAAAAAGTACGTCAACTTCAATAGAAAGCGCTACGAAGGAGAGGGTAAGAAAATCGACAAAGCCCTCGAACGGTTTCAAAAGGAGGGACCCGTCCGCAACGCGTGGAATAGTTTTGCACCAGAGGTTGAGGTGGATCGTTTAGAGTGTGTCGCTCAGCGAGAAGCCATAAACCCTGGCGAGGAGGAACAGGAGCAGCTTCCAGATTTTCAGCTTCAAGGTGAGAGCAGTGGAGCCATGCCAGCCATCCAGGCGCCGGAATTGAGCCCCGACTTTGTGAGGAACATGTTTCGAAGCCTCAATGAGATGCAGGCGTCCGCCTTCTACGCCATACGCGAATGGTGTTTGAAACGCGTCTGGGATCAGGATCCTGAACCCTTTTTTTACTTCATCTCTGGGGGAGCCGGTTGTGGCAAGTCCCATGTGATCAAGTGTGTTTATCAGGAGGCCACCAAGATTCTGCGCCAACTTCCCAGGTTTCGCAATGAAGGTGACATGTCTAAGCCTTCAGTGCTGTTGGCGGCGTTTACTGGCACCGCCGCTTTCAATATCTCTGGCAAAACACTGCACTCACTGCTGAAGCTGCCGAGAAGCCTGAAACCTCCGTATCAAGGTCTCGGAAACACACTGGACGAAGTGAGGGTAACACTGTCCAATGCGGAGATCTTGATTATTGATGAGATATCCATGGTCTCTAAGGATCTGTTTTCCTATGTCCACTGGAGATTTCAGCAGATCAGAGGAAACAGGAGACCATTTGGAGGGATGTCTGTCCTTGCAGTTGGTGACTTTTACCAACTGCCGCCCCTTGGTAAAGGCAAACCGCTATGCGTTTTTGAGGATGATGTGCTCGACCTGTGGCAAGATTTCAAGCTGGTCAATCTGACAGAGATAATGCGGCAGAAAGATGATCGCACTTTTGCCGAGCTCTTGAACAGGATTAGAACCAGGAATAAGGAGGATCCGCTCAGCGCGGATGACGAAGCTCTGCTCGCTCAGGCCGTTGTGGAAGCCGGAGATTGTCCAACAGACGCCCTTCATATCTTTGCCACCAACAAAGAGGTTGACGAGCACAACGCTGCAATTTTAACTGCCTTAAAGTTGCAAGTTGTAGAGATTCCAGCGCAAGACTTTAGAAAAGATCTGCGAACTGGAGAAATGAAACCTGCGTATGATTCCTTTACAGGCAATAAAAGGGATTTACCTGACAACCTGCAAGCGGCTCAAGGAGCACGAGTCATGGTGATCAGGAATCTCGATATTGAGGACGGGATTGTAAATGGCACTTTTGGAACAATTGCCAACATTGTCACCACCACCGAAGACGGACTGACTGTGGTCAAGCTCATTGGACTCGAATTGGATAATCCCACGGCAGGCCAGAAATTCCGCAAGAAGATTCAAGGGGCGGAGGATAACTTGGTGTACGTGGAAAGGTTCGAGGAAAGCACGAGCATAAGGGGGATGGTTCGACGGCAGTTCCCGATGAAACTGGCCTTCGGCTGTACAGCTCATAAAGTGCAAGGCATGACTGTGCAGTCTGCTGTGGTGTCCTTGAAGCACATTTTTGAACCCGGAATGGCCTATGTCGCCCTGAGCCGGACGACCTCACTTCAAGGACTATGGATCAGAGACTTTGAAGAAAAGAAGATCTATGCGAATCCTAAAATCACCACAGCGATGGAGACTATGAGTCACGCCTCATTCGAGAGTGCAAGACCGCTTTTGCACTTTGTCAAGACCGCAGACCACACTGGTCCAACTTTGACAATAGTCCATCACAATTGTCAAGGACTTCCGTCGCACATGGAGGACATCAGGTCCCACCATGAATTCAGACTTGCTGATGTCCTGTGCATCACCGAATCCCATCTGTCGGGATCATTTGTTTCTCCAGACTTCCAGCTGGAGGGATATGAGATGTTTGCGCGCAACAGAAATGTCTCATATTCTAACAGAGCGGATATGGCTATGAAAGATGGAGGTGGAGTTGCAGTGTACTACAGGAGCTGTCTACAAGCAGAGGCCCGACGGTACATTCAAAATGTGCCCGACCTTGAATTCGCCGTCGTCAAGGTTGAGTGTCCTGTCAGAGCATTGATAGCCACTGTGTACAGACCACCAAATATCCAACTTGACGTGTTTCTTGCAAACATGCAAAGCCTCTTGGACTCTTTAGAGCTGATGGGTTGCCAGCCTGTAGTGGTTTGTGGAGACTTCAATGAAGACTTGCTCTCCAAAGGGAAGAAAGCCATATGGGAGTTGTTTCTGTCCAGAGGCTATCGCCAGCTTGTTTCCGCTGCAACGACCGAAAAGCGGACACTGATTGATCATATTTACATATCCCAACCAGAATGTTGCCTTCAATCAGGTGTGCTGCAATCGTATCACAGTTATCACGATCCGGTGTACTGTGTTTTGACTTCGCCAGAAGCGGGAGGCTTGTCTTCTGAGTGAAGTGGTTTTGCTTTAGTGGTGTTGTGTCTGGATGCCTGTGGGGAATGTGGCCTCGGGTCCAAGTCATCTGTGAAGTACTCTTTGGCAGAGTTCACAGCTTGTTGTTGATGGTGGTTGGGGTTGAGCAAGATGGCCTGTTGTTGTTGTTAGGGTAGTTGTTGTTAGGGTAGTTCTTGTGGTTCATTGTGTTATTTTCTTTTGGTATGTGGATGCTTATGGTGAATATGGCCTGGGGTCCAACTCATGGTGGTTTTGGGTTGAGAAAGGTTTCCTCTTGTGGTCTTTTATTGTGGAAAAGAGCCCTTGTAGGTATGTTGTTTAATTCGGAAAAGGTGCCCAGCCCATATGAAATGGTAGGTATACGGTAAGTATTTTCATCCACATCCTTCTCATTCCCTCCCCTTCTCTCTTCCTTCCCCACCTTTCCCTCTCTAGCACCCCCTCTCTGTTTATCTGTTTTTGTGTATGTCTGTCATCTGTGTTTGTCTGCGTGTGCGTCTGTCTGTGTGCGTCTGTGTGCGTCTGTGTGTGTGTGTTGGCACACACTGCTGTGTGCTAACACAGGGTATGTGTGAAGCGTCTAGTGCAGTAGTGTGGTGCTTGGAGCTAGTGCATGTTGCTGCATTGTGCTGCTCTCTGCTCACTGCTTCTGCCGCTGGCTAGCCTTCTGAATGGAGGGTGAAAAGAAGAAGCTGACTTAGTTAGCTTCCTCCTGCCAGTACAAAGCCTCTCCACTACCAAGACTCCTGCAGTGCCTCCCCGGGGCCACACACGGAAACTGGGTACCTCACGGTCCCAGGCTAAACTGCAGGGGATCTCGGAGCAGCAGCGGGCCCCAGAGACACGGCGTCAGGGCCACCACTGTGTGGATAAACCCTGGTGCCTGTCAACCGCTGTCCCAGCTATGGGTGAATAGTCCCCCTGCAGGTGTAATGTTGTCAGTTGTACTTACAGAGCCACTGAGGATGCAGGCAATGTGCACTTACAGACAGAGGTGAGTATACTGTTAGATGTTAGTTTGATTTGACTTTTCAATGGTCACATTTCTTTGAAGTTTTTTAATCTTATGTTAAAAAAACTTTTCAACACACATGTATAAAGTTGTTTTCATTCTCCTTTGGTGTACAGCCAGGATCAGGCATACCTGGGCTGGCTACAGGAAGGGTCCAGGAGCAGCAGGAGCCAGTAGAGCCATGGATGACCTGTGGTTGGTCATGGGAAGAGCTGCAGCAATGTAGCAGCACTCTGCTGCATCAGCGAGACTTCCTAGACGGTCCAACATGTGTCCAAGGGGCCACAGCAGCAGTTCAATGTGTCTCAGGCAGGTGCTCATCAGCCAGATGCTCTGCCAATGTATGCAGCTTTCTTCTTGATGATTCACTTGCTTTGAAAACTACAACTTATTGATTATTTCTTTGTTTCCAAATCAGGGCTACAACAGATCCAGTTAGCAGACCAAGTGACAACAGCAGCTCTGGAGACAACTCTATTGATGCAGCAACCACACAGAGGTAAGATTTTCTATTGTCCTGGTGTGTGAGCAATTGTAAGGCTAATTTGTATACTGAATTTAAATTCAGAAATAACTATGATGTATGTTGTGCTGATATCTCTGCTTTTGTGTATTCAGGAAAGAGGAAGATGACCACTGCTCTGCACTGTCCAAAGACATTCTGCTGCCACATGAATGCCCATCAGACAGAGGGATCCTCACTGGTTTTGATGTGGACCTTTGACCTCTGTGAGTCTCAATCCTTGTAAAGGACTCAGGACTTATTTTGTCCTCACATCTGTTGTGAATGGAAGTCTATTGTCCATATTTGCAACTTTAATTGTCACAATAACAGTTCAGTTTTTGATATTTTAATGAGAGGTTCTTGGTCTGACCAATCATGGTAGATTGACCCAGACTTCTCTATTCTTTTGTTCTGCATTGTAAGGCTTCAATTCTCTCAAAATTTAATTCTTGACATGTTTTTATGATCATACACTTAACTACATTATATTGTTTTATCTTTATGTTCTTAATGAATGTTGTCCACATGATTATTACTTACCTTTTGATGATCTAAATTACAATTGTATTATTAGCACAATGATCTTGTCTGCACCCATACAATTTTGAATGCATCTGTAATTTCATTCTTGCATAATTTTTGAAATATTATCTTAAGCTTAATTCACTTCAAGATTAATATTGTGTAAAACCATATACTACTTAAAGACAAATGTAAAATGTTATGCAGAACAATTTACTTGAATCAGAGTTGTTTACTTTGTTGAATATTTGACATTTAATAAACATGTTTGTACAGTACTGGTTTTGTCCTGGTGTTCCATATAATAGAGGTGTTATTGATGATTATTATATAATTTAATTTCTAAATGTATTGGATTAACTGTTGTTTGACCATATGATTATCATCTGGGCAAATGGACACACACATACAGGCACATGTGCAATGATGTCATCGCTCACTTCAAGCTCCAAGCCTTCAAGATTTTTCCACTTTCTTCCATACATTATCATCATACTCCCACAGTTTTTACTCTACATGCAGAGTACATGCATAGACTCACTCATTCAGTCACTCAAACACAGACACACACTCACTAGCTCTACTCTCTCTGACACGCACGCACGCACACACACGCACGCACGCACGCACGCACGCACACACACACACACACACACACACGTCCATAGGTGTGCATGAACTCTTCAGGGAAACACACACAATCCTCAGAAAACGAAAGGTGGATGTCCTGAAGCAAGGCCGGAAGCTGAAGTGCTCTAGTGTATATCTAAATGATCACCTGACGAGGAGAAACGCCTACATTGCCCGCCAAGCACGTGTTCTATTCAATTCAATTTTATTTATATAGCGTCTAATACAACAGAGTTGTCTCTAGACGCTTTACAGAGACCCATACCCAGAACATGACCCCCGAGCAGATATTACATAAACAATGGCAGGTAAAAACTCCCCTAGTGGGAGAAAAACCTTAAGCCAAACAGTGGCAAGGAAAAACTCCCCTTTAGGAGGGAAGAAACCTTGAGCAGGACCAGGCTCATAAGGGGGGACCCTCCTGCCGAGGGCCAGACTGGTGGGTCAGGGACGGCAACAGCACAGCAGGCAGGTGGAAGCAGCAACGGGATGACCAGGGGTGGGGACAGCAGGCAGGTGGAAGCAGCAACGGGATGACCAGGGGTGGGGACCGCACTGAGGAAGGATAACAAAATACAAGCCACCTGGACTGCCAACTGTAAGATCTACATTAAGCTTAATGGAAACCCAGAGGTTGCAAATACACTGCTTATCCATGAACTTTCAGAGCTGGATCAATATGTCTGATGTATGTGATGATGATATAACAACTTGAGGTATGTGATAAGATGACTGGTATAAACAAACTACCTACAGGCTTAGTCCTTGCACATATTAACATGTAGTTTGAGGAATAAAATCCAAGACCTTTCTTTATTTTTGCAATTGAACAATATAGATATTCTTGCAATTTCTGAAACCTGGACAGTTTTATAAACAATTCAGAAGTTTCTATAAGTGGCTATTCAATTTATAGACATGATAGAAATAGGTTTGGAGGTGTGGCCATTCTAATACATGACCATTATCCTGTTAAATTGAGACATGACTTGATGGTTGATGATGTTGAAGTGTTATGGCTGCAGGTACATCTCCCCTATTTAAAACCAATACTTGTTGGATGTTGTTACAGGCCACCTAGTGTCAGGATAGAATATTTAAATGCATTATGTAATATGCTAGATAAAGTGACTGAAGAAAACGGAGAGATGTACTGGATGGGTGATCTGAACATTGATTGGCTATCTGATGAGTGTGCTCTCAAGAACAAGCAATATATGACTGATATGTGTGGTTTATCCCAATTAATTTATCAACCTACAAGAATTTCTATTAACACTGCTAGATCTCCAACATCAAAATGTATCCATCATATTTTCTCTAATAACCCTGATATGTGCTCCACACCTGTTTTTGTACCAGTTTAGTGACCATAACTGTGTGGCTGTCTCCAGGAGAACAAAGCGTCCTAAAGCCTGTCCCAATATTATGGTAAAAAGAACTTATAAGACATTCAAGGAGGATAATTTTCTCACTGAGCTGGATAACATTAAGTGGGATGAAGTATGTGCTATTGAGAGTTAACAGTCATGCTCCGTTAAAAAAGTTTACAGTTAAAGCCAAAAGTGCTCCTTGGATTGATTCTGAATTAAAGAGTTTAATGGCTCAAAGGACTAAGAAGGTTGCTGTTCTCTCGGGTTCTCTTGTGGACAGAAAACTTTATTGTATACAAAGGCATCATGTGACCAAAGTGAACAGAGTCAAAAAGAAAATAATTCTATCAGAAAAGAATTTCTGACAGTGGTACGGACAGTAAGAAATTATGGAATGTACTTAATGAAATTATGGGGAAAAAATCTACCTGTACCTCTTTTGTTGAACTGAATGGAGTTTATTTAAATAAGCCAACTCGGATTGCAAATTATTTCAAGGATTATTTTGTTAACAAGGGTTCTAAACTCAGAGAGAAAATGCATTGTACTGTTGATACTAACTCAGATGAGCTGATGAAAAAATTAATTATGAAAAACAAGTTATGTCATTTTGAATGTCATCTGGTCAGTGTTTTGCGGGTGGAATTGCTGCTGAAATCTTTGACTGTTGGTGGGTCTGCTGGAATGGACAACTTGGACAATAGGCTATTGAGATCATCTGCTGCGGTAATTTCGAAGCTTCTCTGTCACATGTTCAACAGGTGTCTGATTAGTGGTGTGTGTCCTAAACTTTGGAAGGAGGGTTAGATCATTCCTTTACCCAAATATACAAAATCAACTTTCTGTGGTCCAAATAGTAGGCCTATAAGTATTTTACCTGTTCTCAGTAAATTATTGGAGATGATAGTATTCAAGCAAGTACAAGATTACTTTTCTTACAATGATTTAACAACAATGTTCCAACATGCTTATAGGTCTGGCCACTCCACCTGCACTGCAATGACACAGATGTCCAATAACTGGTTAACATCAATTGATGACTCGATGCTTGTGGGAACAGTATTGCTTGACTTCAGTGCTGCCTTTGATGTGATTGAGCATGACATTTTAATTTCTAAACTCATTAATTATGGTTTTAATTTTTCTGCAATTCAATGGTTTAAGAGCTATTTGTCTGAAAGGTCACAAAAAGTTTATTTTAACGGTGCCTTATCGCATAGTAAGTCATTGGACTGTGGAGTCCCCCAGGGTAGCTGCCAAATCGCGATCATCCGGCAGTAGTCCGTGGCACTTCAAAATTTCCCGGGAATTTTGTCTAGTTAGTGCCACGGCTGCGCCACGTGGCACTCCTCCTCCATTGAGATGCGCAAGCTCAATGGAGGAGGAGTGCCTCGTGCGCAGCACGAGGCACTAATACTATTGCTCAGGCTTATTAGTGCCACGGCTGCGCCACGTGGCACGCCTCCTCCATTGAGATGCGCAAGCTCAATGGAGGAGGAGTGCCTCGTGCGCAGCACGAGGCACTAATACTATTGCTCAGGCTTATTTATTAGTGCCACGGCTGCGCCACGTGGCACGCCTCCTCCATTGAGATGCGCAAGCTCAATGGAGGAGGAGTGCCTCGTGCGCAGCACGAGGCACTAATACTATTGCTCAGGCTTATTATTTATTATTATTTATTCCATATTCTTCCGTATAAACTTCGGCGCGTAACTAGTCGCACAGCTTTGAGAAAACTCAAAAAGTAAAAACGTAGAAACGTGCGACTTAATCGGGAATCAATTGGTATGACTTTTATAAGCGATTGGCGTGCACGTTTTTGCGCAACGTGCACAAACGTGCGCTTTTTGCCCCATCCGGAACGCATTGCGTGAACTTTGGGGCCTCACCACTCGCACACCGTTACTCGAAAAATTCTGAACCGATTTAGAAAGTTGTAGGCCCTGAATTTAACTACAGTCCTGTGGATTTTCAGAACGATGGCAAGAATAGTTTTTGCACGAAGTGCAAAAACATTTCCAAATTTCCAAACTAATGGGGAAGATTTTCCCATGCATTTCAATGGCGCCATTATAAGCGGATGGGAAAATGTTGAGAAAAAAAAGACAAAATTCACCTTTTTTCCGAGTCACGTATCTTTCTCATACTTGGACGTAGAAACGTCATTCAGACTTCAAAACGGAGGAAAACTTCTCTTCTCTCTCCAAACCCCGGACTGTTTTTTCCTAAAATGTACACTTTTCAAGATATGAGCGCTCAAGCGAGGACTGGAAATCACTTTTTTGTCAAATCTACAGTGCGGTTCTAATTGATCAGAGTGCGAGAGACTTTGAAAAAATGACCATAATTTTTATTTGTAACTTGAGCTCACGGCCGAACCGTAAAAGCTAGAAAGATAATCTTTGGTCAGAATGTAGACATACATTTTGGTATTCTTAAAATGTGACTTTGACAGGCGTGGTGTGCACAAAATTTAAACGGGGAGACTAAGAGCCATGCCAATTCCTGTCTCTCTCTTCATTCACTGCAATGTTAAAAAAAAATTTCTTCAAAAAAATCTCATTTTTGTTTTCGAATTGCCGTTACTAACACATTTTAAGGAATATCTGAATAAAATTAAGATTGTCAGAATCTTCCGGGTTCTGTCTCTCTCACGATGTCTTTGTTTTTCTGCTAGGAGCTACAGTTTGATTACAAGGTGAAGTTATTTGAGGCTTGTCAAATCCGAAGAACTAGCTGAGTCATTCCAATACAATATACACTACCATACTTCCGGGTCATGTGACCCAGAACTAGTCACATGACCCACTCAATGCAGACTTCATAATACTTTACCTTGGATAATGGAGGAATCTGAACCCTGACCTTTTGACCTTACATGATCCCCAGTCCTGCTGGGGACAGGTTCATGGGATATATATGTATATTATTATTATTATACATATAAATATTTACATTTGTATATTATATATACATATTAGCCCCGCCCCTTCTTCTGATTGGCCGATACGTTATAGTCCAATATCTTTTGAATGGTTTGACATAGAGACTCACGGGTGGTATCAAATGACTAAGTATCGAGCCCCTGACCCTCATTGGTGCAAATTAGCCCCGCCCGTTCTTCTGATTGGCTGATACGTTAAAGTCCAATATCTTTTGAATGGTTTGACATACAGAGACATGGGTGGTGTCAAATGACTAAGTATCGAGTCCCTGACCCTCATTGGTGCAAATTAGCCACGCCCCTTCTTCTGATTGGCCGATACGTTATAGTCCAATATCTTTTGAATGGTTTGACATACAGAGACATGGGTGGTGTCAAATGACTAAGTATCGAGTCCCTGACCCTCATTGGTGCAAATTAGCCACGCCCCTTCTTCTGATTGGCTGATACGTTAAAGTCCAATATCTTTTGAATGGTTTGACATACAGAGACATGGGTGGTGTCAAATGACTAAGTATCGAGTCCCTGACCCTCATTGGTGCAAATTAGCCCCGCCCCTTCTTCTGATTGGCTGATACGTTAAAGTCCAATATCTTTTGAATGGTTTGACATACAGAGACATGGGTGGTGTCAAATGACTAAGTATGGAGTCCCTGACCCTCATTGGTGCAAATTAGCCACGCCCCTTCTTCTGATTGGCCGATACGTTATAGTCCAATATCTTTTGAATGGTTTGACATACAGAGACATGGGTGGTGTCAAATGACCAAGTATCGAGTCCCTGACACTCATTGGTGCAAATTAGCCACGCCCCTTCTTCTGATTGGCTGATACGTTAAAGTCCAATATCTTTTGAATGGTTTGACATACAGAGACATGGGTGGTGTCAAATGACTAAGTATCGAGTCCCTGACCCTCATTGGTGCAAATTAGCCCCGCCCCTTCTTCTGATTGGCCGATACGTTATAGTCCAATATCTTTTGAATGGTTTGACATAGAGAGTCATGGGTGGTGTCAAATGACCAAGTATCGAGTCCTTGACCTTCATGGGTGCATCCCGCGATCATCCGGCAGTAGTCCGTGGCACTTCAAAATTTCCCGGGAATTTTGGTCTAGTTTATTATTATTATTCCATATTCTTCCGTATAAACTTCGGCGCGTAACTAGTTGCGCAGCTTTGAGAAAACTCAAAAAGTAAAAACGTAGAAACGTGCGACTTAATCGGGAATCGATTGGTATGACTTTTATTAGTGATTGGCGTGCACGTTTTTGCGCAACGTGCACAAACGTGCACTTTTTGCCCCATCCGGAACGCATTGCGTGAACTTTGGGGCCTCACCACTCGCATACCGTTACTCGAAAAATTCTGAACCGATTTAGAAAGTTGTAGGCCCTGAATTTAACTACAGTCCTCTGGATTTTCAGAACGATGGCACGAATAGTTTTTGCACGAAGTGCAAAAACATTTCCAAATTTCCAAACTAATGGGGAACTGTTTTCCCATGCATTTCAATGGCGCCATTCAAAGCGGATGGGAAAATGTTGAGAAAAAAAAGACAAAATTCACCTTTTTTCCGAGTCACGTATCTTTCTCATACTTGGACGTAGAAACGTCATTCAAACTTCAAAACGGAGGAAAACTTCTCTTCTCTCTCCAAACCCCGGACTGTTTTTTCCTAAAATGTACACTTTTCAAGATATGAGCCCTCAAGCGAGGACTGGAAATCACTTTTTTGTCAAATCTTCAGTGCGGTTCTAATTGATCAGAGTGCGAGAGACTTTCAAAAAATGAACATAATTTTTATTTGTAACTCGAGCTCACGGGCAAACCGTAAAAGCTAGAAAGATCATTTTTGGTCAGAATGTAGACATACATTTTGGTATTCTTAAAATGTGACTTTGACAGGCGTGGTGTGCACAAAATTTTAACGGGGGAGCCAAGAGTCACGCCAAATCCTGCCTCTGTCTCCATTGACTCTAATGTTAAATGAAGTTTTCTTCAAAAAAATCTCATTTTTGTTTTCGAATTGCCGTTACTAACACATTTTAAGGAATATCTGAATAAAATTAAGATTGTCAGAATCTTCCGGGTTCTGTCTCTCTCACGATGTCTTTGTTTTTCTGCTAGGAGCTACAGTTTGATTACAAGGTGAAGTTATTTGAGGCTTGTCAAATCCGAAGAACTAGCTGAGTCATTCCAATACAATATACACTACCATACTTCCGGGTCATGTGACCCAGAACTGGTCACATGACCCACTCAATGCAGACTTCATAATACTTTACCTTGGATAATGGAGGAATCTGAACCCTGACCTTTTGACCTTACATGATCCCCAGTCCTGCTGGGGACAGGTTCATGGGATATATATGTATATTATTATTATTATACATATAAATATTTACATTTGTATATTATATATACATATTAGCCCCGCCCCTTCTTCTGATTGGCCGATACGTTATAGTCCAATATCTTTTGAATGGTTTGACATAGAGACTCACGGGTGGTATCAAATGACTAAGTATCGAGCCCCTGACACTCATTGGTGCAAATTAGCCCCGCCCCTTCTTCTGATTGGCTGATACGTTATAGTCCAATATCTTTTGAATGGTTTGACATACAGAGACATGGGTGGTGTCAAATGACTAAGTATCGAGTCCCTGACCCTCATTGGTGCAAATTAGCCACGCCCCTTCTTCTGATTGGCCGATACGTTATAGTCCAATATCTTTTGAATGGTTTGACATACAGAGACATGGGTGGTGTCAAATGACTAAGTATCGAGTCCCTGACCCTCATTGGTGCAAATTAGCCACGCCCCTTCTTCTGATTGGCTGATACGTTAAAGTCCAATATCTTTTGAATGGTTTGACATACAGAGACATGGGTGGTGTCAAATGACTAAGTATCGAGTCCCTGACCCTCATTGGTGCAAATTAACCCCGCCCCTTCTTCTGATTGGCTGATACGTTAAAGTCCAATATCTTTTGAATGGTTTGACATACAGAGACATGGGTGGTGTCAAATGACTAAGTATGGAGTCCCTCACCCTCATTGGTGCAAATTAGCCACGCCCCTTCTTCTGATTGGCCGATACGTTATAGTCCAATATCTTTTGAATGGTTTGACATACAGAGACATGGGTGGTGTCAAATGACCAAGTATCGAGTCCCTGACCCTCATTGGTGCAAATTAGCCACGCCCCTTCTTCTGATTGGCTGATACGTTAAAGTCCAATATCTTTTGAATGGTTTGACATACAGAGACATGGGTGGTGTCAAATGACTAAGTATCGAGTCCCTGACCCTCATTGGTGCAAATTAGCCACGCCCCTTCTTCTGATTGGCCGATACGTTATAGTCCAATATCTTTTGAATGGTTTGACATAGAGAGTCATGGGTGGTGTCAAATGACCAAGTATCGAGTCCTTGACCTTCATTGGTGCATCCCGCGATCATCCGGCAGTAGTCCGTGGCACTTCAAAATTTCCCGGGAATTTTGGTCTAGTTATTATTATTATTCCATATTCTTCCGTATAAACTTCGGCGCGTAACTAGTTGCGCAGCTTTGAGAAAACTCAAAAAGTAAAAACGTAGAAACGTGCGACTTAATCGGGAATCGATTGGTATGACTTTTATTAGCGATTGGCGTGCACGTTTTTGCGCAACGTGCACAAACGTGCACTTTTTGCCCCATCCGGAACGCATTGCGTGAACTTTGGGGCCTCACCACTCGCACACCGTTACTCGAAAAATTCTGAACCGATTTAGAAAGTTGTAGGCCCTGAATTTAACTACAGTCCTCTGGATTTTCAGAACGATGGCACGAATAGTTTTTGCACGAAGTGCAAAAACATTTCCAAATTTCCAAACTAATGGGGAACTGTTTTCCCATGCATTTCAATGGCGCCATTCAAAGCGGATGGGAAAATGTTGAGAAAAAAAAGACAAAATTCACCTTTTTTCCAAGTCACGTATCTTTCTCATACTTGCACGTAGAAACGTCATTCAAACTTCAAAACGGAGGAAAACTTCTCTTCTCTCTCTAAACCCCGGACTGTTTTTTCCTAAAATGTACACTTTTCAAGATATGAGCGCTCAAGCGAGGACTGGAAATCACTTTTTTGTCAAATCTTCAGTGCGGTTCTAATTGATCAGAGTGCGAGAGACTTTCAAAAAATGAACATAATTTTTATTTGTAACTCGAGCTCACGGGCAAACCGTAAAAGCTAGAAAGATCATTTTTGGTCAGAATGTAGACATACATTTTGGTATTCTTAAAATGTGACTTTGACAGGCGTGGTGTGCACAAAATTTTAACGGGGGAGCCAAGAGTCACGCCAAATCCTGCCTCTGTCTCCATTGACTCTAATGTTAAATGAAGTTTTCTTCAAAAAAATCTCATTTTTGTTTTCGAATTGCCGTTACTAACACATTTTAAGGAATATCTGAATAAAATTAAGATTGTCAGAATCTTCCGGGTTCTGTCTCTCTCACGATGTCTTTGTTTTTCTGCTAGGAGCTACAGTTTGATTACAAGGTGAAGTTATTTGAGGCTTGTCAAATCCGAAGAACTAGCTGAGTCATTCCAATACAATATACACTACCATACTTCCGGGTCATGTGACCCAGAACTAGTCACATGACCCACTCAATGCAGACTTCATAATACTTTACCTTGGATAATGGAGGAATCTGAACCCTGACCTTTTGACCTTACATGATCCCCAGTCCTGCTGGGGACAGGTTCATGGGATATATATGTATATTATTATTATTATACATATAAATATTTACATTTGTATATTATATATACATATTAGCCCCGCCCCTTCTTCTGATTGGCCGATACGTTATAGTCCAATATCTTTTGAATGGTTTGACATAGAGACTCACGGGTGGTATCAAATGACTAAGTATCGAGCCCCTGACACTCATTGGTGCAAATTAGCCCCGCCCCTTCTTCTGATTGGCTGATACGTTAAAGTCCAATATCTTTTGAATGGTTTGACATACAGAGACATGGGTGGTGTCAAATGACTAAGTATCGAGTCCCTGACCCTCATTGGTGCAAATTAGCCACGCCCCTTCTTCTGATTGGCCGATACGTTATAGTCCAATATCTTTTGAATGGTTTGACATACAGAGACATGGGTGGTGTCAAATGACTAAGTATCGAGTCCCTGACCCTCATTGGTGCAAATTAGCCACGCCCCTTCTTCTGATTGGCTGATACGTTAAAGTCCAATATCTTTTGAATGGTTTGACATACAGAGACATGGGTGGTGTCAAATGACTAAGTATCGAGTCCCTGACCCTCATTGGTGCAAATTAGCCCCGCCCCTTCTTCTGATTGGCTGATACGTTAAAGTCCAATATCTTTTGAATGGTTTGACATACAGAGACATGGGTGGTGTCAAATGACTAAGTATGGAGTCCCTCACCCTCATTGGTGCAAATTAGCCACGCCCCTTCTTCTGATTGGCCGATACGTTATAGTCCAATATCTTTTGAATGGTTTGACATACAGAGACATGGGTGGTGTCAAATGACCAAGTATGGAGTCCCTGACCCTCATTGGTGCAAATTAGCCCCGCCCCTTCTTCTGATTGGCTGATACGTTAAAGTCCAATATCTTTTGAATGGTTTGACATACAGAGACATGGGTGGTGTCAAATGACTAAGTATCGAGTCCCTGACCCTCATTGGTGCAAATTAGCCACGCCCCTTCTTCTGATTGGCCGATACGTTATAGTCCAATATCTTTTGAATGGTTTGACATAGAGAGTCATGGGTGGTGTCAAATGACAAAGTATCGAGTCCTTGACCTTCATGGGTGCATCCCGCGATCATCCGGCAGTAGTCCGTGGCACTTCAAAATTTCCCGGGAATTTTGGTCTAGTTATTTATTATTATTCCATATTCTTCCGTATAAACTTCGGCGCGTAACTAGTTGCGCAGCTTTGAGAAAACTCAAAAAGTAAAAACGTAGAAACGTGCGCCTTAATCGGGAATCGATTGGTATGACTTTTATTAGCGATTGGCGTGCACGTTTTTGCGCAACGTGCACAAACGTGCACTTTTTGCCCCATCCGGAACGCATTGCGTCAACTTTGGGGCCTCACCACTCGCACACCGTTACTCGAAAAATTATGAACCGATTTAGAAAGTTGTAGGCCCTGAATTTAACTACAGTCCTGTGGATTTTCAGAACGATGGCACGAATAGTTTTTGCACGAAGTGCAAAAACATTTCCAAATTTCCAAACTAATGGGGACCATGTATTTGTATGGGGCAGCATTTCACACTGTGTGTGGGATGAGGTTAAAAAAAAAAAAAATCACCTTTTTTCTGAGTCACCTATCTTTCTCATACTTGCACGTAGAAACGTCATTCAAACTTCAAAACGGAGGAAAACTTCTCTTCTCTCTCTAAACCCCAGACTGTTTTTTCCTAAAATGTACACTTTTCAAGATATGAGCCCTCAAGCGAGGACTGGAAATCACTTTTTTGTCAAATCTTCAGTGCGGTTCTAATTGATCAGAGTGCGAGAGACTTTGAAAAAATGACCATAATTTTTATTTGTAACTTGAGCTCACGGCCGAACCGTAAAAGCTAGAAAGATAATCTTTGGTCAGAATGTAGACATAGATGTTGAGATTCAAATAATGTGACTTTGACAGGCGTGGTGTGCACAAAATTTGAACGGGGGAGCCAAGAGTCACGCCAAATCCTGCCTCTGTCTCCATTGACTCTAATGTTAAATGAAGTTTTCTTCAAAAAAATCTCATTTTTGTTTTCGAATTGCCGTTACTAACACATTTTAAGGAATATCTGAATAAAATTAAGATTGTCAGAATCTTCCGGGTTCTGTCTCTCTCACGATGTCTTTGTTTTTCTGCTAGGAGCTACAGTTTGATTACAAGGTGAAGTTATTTGAGGCTTGTCAAATCCGAAGAACTAGCTGAGTCATTCCAATACAATATACACTACCATACTTCCGGGTCATGTGACCCAGAACTAGTCACATGACCCACTCAATGCAGACTTCATAATACTTTACCTTGGATAATGGAGGAATCTGAACCCTGACCTTTTGACCTTACATGATCCCCAGTCCTGCTGGGGACAGGTTCATGGGATATATATGTATATTATTATTATTATACATATAAATATTTACATTTGTATATTATATATACATATTAGCCCCGCCCCTTCTTGTGATTGGCCGATACGTTATAGTCCAATATCTTTTGAATGGTTTGACATAGAGACTCACGGGTGGTATCAAATGACTAAGTATCGAGCCCCTGACACTCATTGGTGCAAATTAGCCCCGCCCCTTCTTCTGATTGGCTGATACGTTAAAGTCCAATATCTTTTGAATGGTTTGACATACAGAGACATGGGTGGTGTCAAATGACTAAGTATCGAGTCCCTGACCCTCATTGGTGCAAATTAGCCACGCCCCTTCTTCTGATTGGCTGATACGTTAAAGTCCAATATCTTTTGAATGGTTTGACATACAGAGACATGGGTGGTGTCAAATGACTAAGTATCGAGTCCCTGACCCTCATTGGTGCAAATTAGCCCCGCCCCTTCTTCTGATTGGCTGATACGTTAAAGTCCAATATCTTTTGAATGGTTTGACATACAGATACATGGGTGGTGTCAAATGACTAAGTATGGAGTCCCTCACCCTCATTGGTGCAAATTAGCCACGCCCCTTCTTCTGATTGGCCGATACGTTATAGTCCAATATCTTTTGAATGGTTTGACATACAGAGACATGGGTGGTGTCAAATGACCAAGTATCGAGTCCCTGACCCTCATTGGTGCAAATTAGCCACGCCCCTTCTTCTGATTGGCTGATACGTTAAAGTCCAATATCTTTTGAATGGTTTGACATACAGAGACATGGGTGGTGTCAAATGACTAAGTATCGAGTCCCTGACCCTCATTGGTGCAAATTAGCCACGCCCCTTCTTCTGATTGGCCGATACGTTATAGTCCAATATCTTTTGAATGGTTTGACATAGAGAGTCATGGGTGGTGTCAAATGACCAAGTATCGAGTCCTTGACCTTCATGGGTGCATCCCGCGATCATCCGGCAGTAGTCCGTGGCACTTCAAAATTTCCCGGGAATTTTGGTCTAGTTTATTATTATTATTCCATATTCTTCCGTATAAACTTCGGCGCGTAACTAGTCGCACAGCTTTGAGAAAACTCAAAAAGTAAAAACGTAGAAACGTGCGACTTAATCGGGAATCAATTGGTATGACTTTTATAAGCGATTGGCGTGCACGTTTTTGCGCAACGTGCACAAACGTGCGCTTTTTGCCCCATCGTGAACGCATTGCGTGAACTTTGGGGCCTCACCACTCGCACACCGTTACTCGAAAAATTCTGAACCGATTTAGAAAGTTGTAGGCCCTGAATTTAACTACAGTCTTGTGGATTTTCAGAACGATGGCACGAATAGTTTTTGCACGAAGTGCAAAAACATTTCCAAATTTCCAAACTAATGGGGAAGATTTTCCCATGTATTTGTATGGGGCAGCATTTCACACTGTGGGTGTGAAATGTCCGGTGAAGGTTAAAAAAAAAAAAAATCACCTTTTTTATGAGTCACCTATCTTTCTCATACTTGCACGTAGAAACGTCATTCAAACTTCAAAACGGAGGAAAACTTCTCTTCTCTCTCTAAACCCCGGACTGTTTTTTCCTAAAATGTACACTTTTCAAGATATGAGCCTTCAAGCGAAGACTAAAAAACCCCCTTTTTCAAATCTAGAGTGGAGGTTCGAATTGATCAGAGTGAGCAGAACCCTGAAAAAATGACCATAATTTTTATTTGTAACTCGACCTCACGGCCAAACCGTAAAAGCTGGACAGATAATTTTTGGTCAGAATGTAGACATACATTTTGGTATTCTTAAAATGTGACTTTGACAGGCGTGGTGTGCACAAAATTTAAACGGGGAGACTAAGAGCCATGCCAATTCCTGTCTCGCTGTCCATTCACTGCAATGTTAAAAAAAAATTTCTTCAAAAAAATCTCATTTTTGTTTTCGAATTGCCGTTACTAACACATTTTAAGGAATATCTGAATAAAATTAAGATTGTCAGAATCTTCCGGGTTCTGTCTCTCTCACGATGTCTTTGTTTTTCTGCTAGGAGCTACAGTTTGATTACAAGGTGAAGTTATTTGAGGCTTGTCAAATCCGAAGAACTAGCTGAGTCATTCCAATACAATATACACTACCATACTTCCGGGTCATGTGACCCAGAACTAGTCACATGACCCACTCAATGCAGACTTCATAATACTTTACCTTGGATAATGGAGGAATCTGAACCCTGACCTTACATGATCCCCAGTCCTGCTGGGGACAGGTTCATGGGATATATATGTATATTATTATTATTATACATATAAATATTTACATTTGTATATTATATATACATATTAGCCCCGCCCCTTCTTCTGATTGGCCGATACGTTATAGTCCAATATCTTTTGAATGGTTTGACATAGAGAGTCACGGGTGGTATCAAATGACTAAGTATCGAGCCCCTGACCCTCATTGGTGCAAATTAGCCCCGCCCCTTCTTCTGATTGGCTGATACGTTAAAGTCCAATATCTTTTGAATGGTTTGACATACAGAGACATGGGTGGTGTCAAATGACTAAGTATCGAGTCCCTGACCCTCATTGGTGCAAATTAGCCACGCCCCTTCTTCTGATTGGCCGATACGTTATAGTCCAATATCTTTTGAATGGTTTGACATACAGAGACATGGGTGGTGTCAAATGACTAAGTATCGAGTCCCTGACCCTCATTGGTGCAAATTAGCCCCGCCCCTTCTTCTGATTGGCCGATACGTTATAGTCCAATATCTTTTGAATGGTTTGACATAGAGAGTCATGGGTGGTGTCAAATGACTAAGTATCGAGTCCCTGACCCTCATTGGTGCAAATTAGACCCGCCCCTTCTTCTGATTGGCCGATACGTTAAAGTCCAATATCTTTTGAATGGTTTGACATACAGAGACATGGGTGGTGTCAAATGACTAAGTATCGAGTCCCTGACCCTCATTGGTGCAAATTAGCCACGCCCCTTCTTCTGATTGGCCGATACGTTATAGTCCAATATCTTTTGAATGGTTTGACATACAGAGACATGGGTGGTGTCAAATGACTAAGTATCGAGTCCCTGACCCTCATTGGTGCAAATTAGCCACGCCCCTTCTTCTGATTGGCTGATACGTTAAAGTCCAATATCTTTTGAATGGTTTGACATAGAGAGTCATGGGTGGTGTCAAATGACTAAGTATCGAGTCCTTGACCTTCATGGGTGCATCCCGCGATCATCCGGCAGTAGTCCGTGGCACTTCAAAATTTCCCGGGAATTTTGGTCTAGTTTATTATTATTATTCCATATTCTTCCGTATAAACTTCGGCGCGTAACTAGTTGCGCAGCTTTGAGAAAACTCAAAAAGTAAAAACGTAGAAACGTGCGCCTTAATCGGGAATCGATTGGTATGACTTTTATTAGCGATTGGCGTGCACGTTTTTGCGCAACGTGCACAAACGTGCACTTTTTGCCCCATCCGGAACGCATTGCGTCAACTTTGGGGCCTCACCACTCGCACACCGTTACTCGAAAAATTATGAACCGATTTAGAAAGTTGTAGGCCCTGAATTTAACTACATTCCTGTGGATTTTCAGAACGATGGCACGAATAGTTTTTGCACGAAGTGCAAAAACATTTCCAAATTTCCAAACTAATGGGGACCATGTATTTGTATGGGGCAGCATTTCACACTGTGTGTGGGATGAGGTTAAAAAAAAAAAAATCACCTTTTTTCTGAGTCACCTATCTTTCTCATACTTGCACGTAGAAAGGTCATTCAAACTTCAAAACGGAGGAAAACTTCTCTTCTCTCTCTAAACCCCGGACTGTTTTTTCCTAAAATGTACACTTTTCAAGATATGAGCGCTCAAGCGAGGACTGGAAATCACTTTTTTGTCAAATCTTCAGTGCGGTTCTAATTGATCAGAGTGCGAGAGACTTTAAAAAAATGATCAAAATTTTTATTTGTAACTCGACCTCACGGCCAAACCGTAAAAGGTAGACAGATCATTTTTGGTCAGAATATAGACATAGGTTTTGTGATTCATAAAATGTGACTTTGACAGGTGTGGTGTGCACAAAATTTGAACGGGGAGACTAACAGCCATGCCAAATCCTGTCTTTCTCTCCATTGACTCCCATAATAAATAACGTTTTCTTCAAAAAAATCTCATTTTTGTTTTCGAATTGCCGTTACTAACACATTTTAAGGAATATCTGAATAAAATTAAGATTGTCAGAATCTTCCGGGTTCTGTCTCTCTCACGATGTCTTTGTTTTTCTGCTAGGAGCTACAGTTTGATTACAAGGTGAAGTTATTTGAGGCTTGTCAAATCCGAAGAACTAGCTGAGTCATTCCAATACAATATACACTACCATACTTCCGGGTCATGTGACCCAGAACTAGTCACATGACCCACTCAATGCAGACTTCATAATACTTTACCTTGGATAATGGAGGAATCTGAACCCTGACCTTTTGACCTTACATGATCCCCAGTCCTGCTGGGGACAGGTTCATGGGATATATATGTATATTATTATTATTATACATATAAATATTTACATTTGTATATTATATATACATATTAGCCCCGCCCCTTCTTCTGATTGGCCGATACGTTATAGTCCAATATCTTTTGAATGGTTTGACATAGAGACTCACGGGTGGTATCAAATGACTAAGTATCGAGCCCCTGACACTCATTGGTGCAAATTAGCCCCGCCCCTTCTTCTGATTGGCTGATACGTTAAAGTCCAATATCTTTTGAATGGTTTGACATACAGAGACATGGGTGGTGTCAAATGACTAAGTATCGAGTCCCTGACCCTCATTGGTGCAAATTAGCCCCGCCCCTTCTTCTGATTGGCCGATACGTTATAGTCCAATATCTTTTGAATGGTTTGACATACAGAGACATGGGTGGTGTCAAATGACTAAGTATCGAGTCCCTGACCCTCATTGGTGCAAATTAGCCACGCCCCTTCTTCTGATTGGCTGATACGTTAAAGTCCAATATCTTTTGAATGGTTTGACATACAGAGACATGGGTGGTGTCAAATGACTAAGTATCGAGTCCCTGACCCTCATTGGTGCAAATTAGCCCCTCCCCTTCTTCTGATTGGCTGATACGTTAAAGTCCAATATCTTTTGAATGGTTTGACATACAGAGACATGGGTGGTGTCAAATGACTAAGTATGGAGTCCCTCACCCTCATTGGTGCAAATTAGCCACGCCCCTTCTTCTGATTGGCCGATACGTTATAGTCCAATATCTTTTGAATGGTTTGACATACAGAGACATGGGTGGTGTCAAATGACCAAGTATCGAGTCCCTGACCCTCATTGGTGCAAATTAGCCACGCCCCTTCTTCTGATTGGCCGATACGTTAAAGTCCAATATCTTTTGAATGGTTTGACATACAGAGACATGGGTGGTGTCAAATGACTAAGTATCGAGTCCCTGACCCTCATTGGTGCAAATTAGCCACGCCCCTTCTTCTGATTGGCCGATACGTTATAGTCCAATATCTTTTGAATGGTTTGACATAGAGAGTCATGGGTGGTGTCAAATGACCAAGTATCGAGTCCTTGACCTTCATGGGTGCATCCCGCGATCATCCGGCAGTAGTCCGTGGCACTTCAAAATTTCCCGGGAATTTTGTCTAGTTAGTGCCACGGCTGCGCCACGTGGCACGCCTCCTCCATTGAGCTGCGCAAGCTCAATGGAGGAGGAGTGCCTCGTGCGCAGCACGAGGCACTCATACTATTGCTCAGGCTTATTTATTATTTATTATATATTCTTCCGTAAAAACTTTGTCCGGCTACTCCTCCTACAGCTTTGAGAAAACGCGAAAAGTAAAAACGTAGAAACGTGCGCCTTAATCGGGAATCGATGGGTATGACTTTTATTAGCGATTGGCGTGCACGTTTTTGCGCAACGTGCACAAACGTGCGCTTTTTGCCCCATCCGGAACGCATTGCGTGAACTTTGGGGCCTCACCACTCGCACACCGTTACTCGAAAAATTATGAACCGATTTAGAAAGTTGTAGGCCCTGAATTTAACTACAGTCCTGTGGATTTTCAGAACGATGGCACGAATAGTTTTTGCACGAAGTGCAAAAACATTTCCAAATTTCCAAACTAATGGGGAGCTCATTTTCCCTATGTATTCCTATGGCGCCATTCAAAGCGGATGGGAAAATGTCGAGAAAAAAGACAAAATTCACCTTTTTTCTGAGTCACGTATCTTTCTCATACTTGCACGTAGAAACGTCATTCAAACTTCAAAACGGAGGAAAACTTCTCTTCTCTCTCCAAACCCGAAACAGTTTTTTCCTAAAATGTACACTTTTCAAGATATGAGCCCTCAAGCGAGGACTGGAAATCACTTTTTTTCAAATCTAGAGCACGGGAGTCAGTTTGCTAGAGTGTAGTTACACTGAAAAAAAAACATGATTTCTTATTTGTAACTCGAGGTCACGGCCAAACCGTAAAAGGTAGACAGATAATTTTTGGTCAGAATATAGACATAGGTGTTGTGATTTATAAAATGTGACTTTGACAGGCGTGGTGTGCACAAAATTTTAACGGGGGAGCCAACAGACACGCCAGTTCCTGTCTCTCTCTTCATTGACTCCCATGTTAAATGAAGTTTTCTTAAAAAAAATCTCATTTTTGTTTTCGAATTGCCGTTACTAACACATTTTAAGGAATATCTGTATGAAAATAACATTTAGATAATCTGGTAGGTTCTCTGTTTCTCAAAATGTTTTCGTTTTTCTGCTAAGAGCTACGGTTTGAGCGCAAAGTGGAGTGATTTCAGGTTTGTCACAACCAAAAATCCAGCTGAGTCATTCCCGCTCCCTCTGTATCAGGTTCTTGTTGCCCCTAGCAACCAGAGCTCAGCTGTTGACTGATTAGACTGACCCAGAACTGGTCACATGACTCACTCAGTACAGAATTCATAGTATAACCTGGAAAATGGAGAAATCTGAACCCTGACCTTTTAACCTTAGATGAACACACACACACACACACACACACACACACACACACACACACACACACACACACGATAGGTGTTATTATGGGATGTCAGGTGTTTTTATAGGATGTTAGTGTTATTATGGGATGTCAGGTGTTTTTATAGGATGTTAGTGTTATTATGGGATGACAGGTGTTTTTATAGGATGTTAGTGTTATTATGGGATGTCAGGTGTTTTTATAGGATGTTAGTGTTATTATGGGATGGCAGGTGTTTTTATAGGATGTTAGTGTTATTATGGGATGGCAGGTGTTTTTATAGGATGTTAGTGTTATTATGGGATGTTAGTGTTATTATGGGATGGTAGGTGTTTATTATGGGATGGTAGGTGTTTATTATGGGATGGTAGTGTTATTGGTGTTAGCGGTCCCGTTAGCGGTTCTGTTAGCGGTCCTGTTAGCGATCCCGTTAGCGGTCCCGTTAGCGGTCCAGTTAGCGATCTCGTTAGTGGTCCAGTTAGCGACCCCGTTAGCGAGTCCCGTTAGCAATCCCGTTAGCGGTCCCGTTAGCGGTTGTTAGCGATCCCGTTAGCGATCCCGTTAGCGGCTTGGTTAGCGATCCCGTTAGCGGCTCGGTTAGCGGTCCCGTTAGCGGTTCAGTTAGCGATCCCGTTAGCGGTCCCGTTAGCGGTCCCGTTAGCGGTCCCGTTAGCGGTTGTTAGCGGCTCGGTTAGCGATCCCGTTAGCGGCTCGGTTAGCGGTCCCGTTAGCGGTCCCGTTAGCGATCCCGTTAGCGGTCCCGTTAGCGGTTCCGCTAGCGGTTGTTAGCGATCCCGTTAGCGGTTCTGTTAGCGGTTCTGTTAGCGGTCCCGTTAGCGGTTCTGTTAGCGGTTGTTAGCGGTCCCGTTAGCGATCCCATTAGCGGCTCGGTTAGCGATCCCGTTAGCGATCCCGTTAGCGATCCCGTTAGCGGTCCCGTTAGCGGTCCCGTTAGCGGTCCCGTTAGCGGTTCCGTTAGCGGTCCCGTTAGCGGCCCCGTTAGCGGTTCCGTTAGCGGTTGTTAGCGGCTCGGTTAGCGATCCCGTTAGCGGCTCGGTTAGCGGTCCAGTTAGCGACCCCGTTAGCGGTCCCGTTAGCAATCCCATTAGCGGTCCCGTTAGCGGTTCCGCTAGCGGTTTTTAGCGATCCCGTTAGCGGTTCTGTTAGCGGTTCTGTTAGCGGTCCCGTTAGCGGTTCTGTTAGCGGTTGTTAGCGGTCCCGTTAGCGATCCCATTAGCGGCTCGGTTAGCGGTCCCGTTAGTGATCCCGTTAGCGATCCCGTTAGCGATCCCGTTAGCGATCCCGTTAGCGGTCCCGTTAGCGGTCCCGTTAGCGGTCCCGTTAGCGGTTCCGTTAGCGGTCCCGTTAGCGGTCCCGTTAGCGGTTCCGTTAGCGGTTGTTAGCGGCTCGGTTAGCGATCCCGTTAGCGGCTCGGTTAGCGGTCCCGTTAGCGGTCCCGTTAGCGGTTGTTAGCGGCTCGGTTAGCGATCCCGTTAGCGGCTCGGTTAGCGGTCCCGTTAGCGGTCCCGTTAGCGATCCCGTTAGCGATCCCGTTAGCGGTTCAGTTAGCGGTTCTATATTTTCTGTAATAACTTTTGAATGGTTTGACATAGAGAGTCATGGGTGGTGTCATTGGAATCTGTATCGAGTCCTTGACCTTCATGGGTGCAAATAAGCCCCGCGATCATCCGGCAGTAGTCCGTGGCACTTCAAAATTTCCCGGGAATTTTGTCTAGTTAGTGCCACGGCTGCGCCACGTGGCACGCCTCCTCCATTGAGATGCGCAAGCTCAATGGAGGAGGAGTGCCTCGTGCGCAGCACGAGGCACTAATACTATTGCTCAGGCTTATTATTTATTATTATTTATTCCATATTCTTCCGTATAAACTTCGGCGCGTAACTAGTCGCACAGCTTTGAGAAAACTCAAAAAGTAAAAACGTAGAAACGTGCGACTTAATCGGGAATCAATTGGTATGACTTTTATAAGCGATTGGCGTGCACGTTTTTGCGCAACGTGCACAAACGTGCGCTTTTTGCCCCATCCGGAACGCATTGCGTGAACTTTGGGGCCTCACCACTCGCATACCGTTACTCGAAAAATTCTGAACCGATTTAGAAAGTTGTAGGCCCTGAATTTAACTACAGTCCTCTGGATTTTCAGAACGATGGCACGAATAGTTTTTGCACGAAGTGCAAAAACATTTCCAAATTTCCAAACTAATGGGGAACTGTTTTCCCATGCATTTCAATGGCGCCATTCAAAGCGGATAGGAAAATGTTGAGAAAAAAAAGACAAAATTCACCTTTTTTCCAAGTCACGTATCTTTCTCATACTTGCACGTAGAAACGTCATTCAAACTTCAAAACGGAGGAAAACTTCTCTTCTCTCTCTAAACCCCGGACTGTTTTTTCCTAAAATGTACACTTTTCAAGATATGAGCCTTCAAGCGAGGACTAAAAAACCCCCTTTTTCAAATCTAGAGTGGAGGTTTTAATTGATCAGAGTGAGCAGAACCCTGAAAAAATGACCATAATTTTTATTTGTAACTCGACCTCACGGCCGAACCGTAAAAGCTGGACAGATAATTTTTGGTCAGAATGTAGACATACATTTTGGTATTCTTAAAATGTGACTTTGACAGGCGTGGTGTGCACAAAATTTAAACGGGGAGACTAAGAGCCATGCCAATTCCTGTCTCTCTCTCCATTCACTGCAATGTTAAATAAAAATTTCTTCAAAAAAATCTCATTTTTGTTTTCGAATTGCCGTTACTAACACATTTTAAGGAATATCTGAATAAAATTAAGATTGTCAGAATCTTCCGGGTTCTGTCTCTCTCACGATGTCTTTGTTTTTCTGCTAGGAGCTACAGTTTGTTTACAAGGTGAAGTTATTTGAGGCTTGTCAAATCCGAAGAACTAGCTGAGTCATTCCAATACAATATACACTACCATACTTCCGGGTCATGTGACCCAGAACTAGTCACATGACCCACTCAATGCAGACTTCATAATGCTTTACCTTGGATAATGGAGGAATCTGAACCCTGACCTTTTGACCTTACATGATCCCCAGTCCTGCTGGGGACAGGTTCATGGGATATATATGTATATTATTATTATTATACATATAAATATTTACATTTGTATATTATATATACATATTAGCCCCGCCCCTTCTTCTGATTGGCCGATACGTTATAGTCCAATATCTTTTGAATGGTTTGACATAGAGACTCACGGGTGGTATCAAATGACTAAGTATCGAGCCCCTGACCCTCATTGGTGCAAATTAGCCCCGCCCCTTCTTCTGATTGGCCGATACGTTATAGTCCAATATCTTTTGAATGGTTTGACATAGAGACTCACGGGTGGTATCAAATGACTAAGTATCGAGTCCCTGACCCTCATTGGTGCAAATTAGCCCCGCCCCTTCTTCTGATTGGCTGATACGTTATAGTCCAATATCTTTTGAATGGTTTGACATACAGAGACATGGGTGGTGTCAAATGACTAAGTATCGAGTCCCTGACCCTCATTGGTGCAAATTAGCCACGCCCCTTCTTCTGATTGGCCGATACGTTATAGTCCAATATCTTTTGAATGGTTTGACATACAGAGACATGGGTGGTGTCAAATGACTAAGTATCGAGTCCCTGACCCTCATTGGTGCAAATTAGCCACGCCCCTTCTTCTGATTGGCTGATACGTTAAAGTCCAATATCTTTTGAATGGTTTGACATACAGAGACATGGGTGGTGTCAAATGACTAAGTATCGAGTCCCTGACCCTCATTGGTGCAAATTAGCCCCGCCCCTTCTTCTGATTGGCTGATACGTTAAAGTCCAATATCTTTTGAATGGTTTGACATACAGAGACATGGGTGGTGTCAAATGACTAAGTATCGAGTCCCTGACCCTCATTGGTGCAAATTAGCCACGCCCCTTCTTCTGATTGGCCGATACGTTATAGTCCAATATCTTTTGAATGGTTTGACATACAGAGACATGGGTGGTGTCAAATGACCAAGTATCGAGTCCCTGACCCTCATTGGTGCAAATTAGCCACGCCCCTTCTTCTGATTGGCCGATACGTTATAGTCCAATATCTTTTGAATGGTTTGACATAGAGAGTCATGGGTGGTGTCAAATGACTAAGTATCGAGTCCTTGACCTTCATGGGTGCATCCCGCGATCATCCGGCAGTAGTCCGTGGCACTTCAAAATTTCCCGGGAATTTTGGTCTAGTTAGTGCCACGGCTGCGCCACGTGGCACGCCTCCTCCATTGAGATGCGCAAGCTCAATGGAGGAGGAGTGCCTCGTGCGCAGCACGAGGCACTAATACTATTGCTCAGGCTTATTATTATTAGTGCCACGGCTGCGCCACGTGGCACGCCTCCTCCATTGAGATGCGCAAGCTCAATGGAGGAGGAGTGCCTCGTGCGCAGCACGAGGCACTCATACTATTGCTCAGGCTTATTATTTATTATTCCATATTCTTCCGTATAAACTTCGGCGCGTAACTAGTCCCACAGCTTTGAGAAAACGCGAAAAGTATAAACGTACAAACGTGCGCCTTAATCGGGAATCGATTGGTATGACTTTTATTAGCGATTGGCGTGCACGTTTTTGCGCAACGTGCACAAACGTGCGCTTTTTGCCCCATCCGGAACGCATTGCGTGAACTTTGAGGCCTCACCACTCGCACACCGTTACTCGAAAAATTATGAACCGATTTAGAAAGTTGTAGGCCCTGAATTTAACTACATTCCTGTGGATTTTCAGAACGATGGCACGAATAGTTTTTGCACGAAGTGCAAAAACATTTCCAAATTTCCAAACTAATGGGGACCATGTATTTGTATGGGGCAGCATTTCACACTGTGTGTGGGATGAGGTTAAAAAAAAAAAAAATCACCTTTTTTCTGATTCACCTATCTTTCTCATACTTGCACGTAGAAACGTCATTCAAACTTCAAAACGGAGGAAAACTTCTCTTCTCTCTCTAAACCCCAGACTGTTTTTGCCTAAAATGTACACTTTTCAAGATATGAGCGCTCAAGCGAGGACTGGAAATCACTTTTTTGTCAAATCTTCAGTGCGGTTCTAATTGATCAGAGTGCGAGAGACTTTGAAAAAATGACCATAATTTTTATTTGTAACTCGAGCTCACGGCCGAACCGTAAAAGCTAGAAAGATAATCTTTGGTCAGAATGTAGACATAGATTTTGAGATTCAAATAATGTGACTTTGACAGGCGTGGTGTGCACAAAATTTGAACGGGGGAGCCAAGAGTCACGCCAAATCCTGCCTCTGTCTCCATTGACTCTAATGTTAAAATAAGTTTTCTTCAAAAAAATCTCATTTTTGTTTTCGAATTGCCGTTACTAACACATTTTAAGGAATATCTGAATAAAATTAAGATTGTCAGAATCTTCCGGGTTCTGTCTCTCTCACGATGTCTTTGTTTTTCTGCTAGGAGCTACAGTTTGATTACAAGGTGAAGTTATTTGAGGCTTGTCAAATCCGAAGAACTAGCTGAGTCATTCCAATACAATATACACTACCATACTTCCGGGTCATGTGACCCAGAACTAGTCACATGACCCACTCAATGCAGACTTCATAATACTTTACCTTGGATAGTGGAGGAATCTGAACCCTGACCTTTTGACCTTACATGATCCCCAGTCCTGCTGGGGACAGGTTCATGGGATATATATGTATATTATTATTATTATACATATAAATATTTACATTTGTATATTATATATACATATTAGCCCCGCCCCTTCTTCTGATTGGCCGATACGTTATAGTCCAATATCTTTTGAATGGTTTGACATAGAGACTCACGGGTGGTATCAAATGACTAAGTATCGAGCCCCTGACCCTCATTGGTGCAAATTAGCCCCGCCCCTTCTTCTGATTGGCTGATACGTTAAAGTCCAATATCTTTTGAATGGTTTGACATACAGAGACATGGGTGGTGTCAAATGACTAAGTATCGAGTCCCTGACCCTCATTGGTGCAAATTAGCCCCGCCCCTTCTTCTGATTGGCTGATACGTTAAAGTCCAATATCTTTTGAATGGTTTGACATACAGAGACATGGGTGGTGTCAAATGACTAAGTATCGAGTCCCTGACCCTCATTGGTGCAAATTAGCCACGCCCCTTCTTCTGATTGGCCGATACGTTATAGTCCAATATCTTTTGAATGGTTTGACATACAGAGACATGGGTGGTGTCAAATGACTAAGTATCGAGTCCCTGACCCTCATTGGTGCAAATTAGCCACGCCCCTTCTTCTGATTGGCTGATACGTTAAAGTCCAATATCTTTTGAATGGTTTGACATACAGAGACATGGGTGGTGTCAAATGACTAAGTATCGTGTCCCTGACCCTCATTGGTGCAAATTAGCCCCGCCCCTTCTTCTGATTGGCTGATACGTTAAAGTCCAATATCTTTTGAATGGTTTGACATACAGAGACATGGGTGGTGTCAAATGACTAAGTATCGAGTCCCTGACCCTCATTGGTGCAAATTAGCCACGCCCCTTCTTCTGATTGGCCGATACGTTATAGTCCAATATCTTTTGAATGGTTTGACATACAGAGACATGGGTGGTGTCAAATGACTAAGTATCGAGTCCCTGACCCTCATTGGTGCAAATTAGCCACGCCCCTTCTTCTGATTGGCTGATACGTTAAAGTCCAATATCTTTTGAATGGTTTGACATACAGAGACATGGGTGGTGTCAAATGACTAAGTATCGAGTCCCTGACCCTCATTGGTGCAAATTAGCCCCGCCCCTTCTTCTGATTGGCTGATACGTTAAAGTCCAATATCTTTTGAATGGTTTGACATACAGAGACATGGGTGGTGTCAAATGACTAAGTATGGAGTCCCTGACCCTCATTGGTGCAAATTAGCCACGCCCCTTCTTCTGATTGGCCGATACGTTATAGTCCAATATCTTTTGAATGGTTTGACATACAGAGACATGGGTGGTGTCAAATGACCAAGTATCGAGTCCCTGACCCTCATTGGTGCAAATTAGCCACGCCCCTTCTTCTGATTGGCTGATACGTTAAAGTCCAATATCTTTTGAATGGTTTGACATACAGAGACATGGGTGGTGTCAAATGACTAAGTATCGAGTCCCTGACCCTCATTGGTGCAAATTAGCCCCGCCCCTTCTTCTGATTGGCCGATACGTTATAGTCCAATATCTTTTGAATGGTTTGACATAGAGAGTCATGGGTGGTGTCAAATGACCAAGTACCGAGTCCTTGACCTTCATGGGTGCATCCCGCGATCATCCGGCAGTAGTCCGTGGCACTTCAAAATTACCCGGGAATTTTGGTCTAGTTTATTATTATTTATTCCATATTCTTCCGTATAAACTTCGGCGCGTAACTAGTCGCACAGCTTTGAGAAAACTCAAAAAGTAAAAACGTAGAAACGTGCGCCTTAATCGGGAATCGATTGGTATGACTTTTATTAGCGATTGGCGTGCACGTTTTTGCGCAACGTGCACAAACGTGCACTTTTTGCCCCATCCGGAACGCATTGCGTCAACTTTGGGGCCTCACCACTCGCACACCGTTACTCGAAAAATTATGAACCGATTTAGAAAGTTGTAGGCCCTGAATTTAACTACATTCCTGTGGATTTTCAGAACGATGGCACGAATAGTTTTTGCACGAAGTGCAAAAACATTTCCAAATTTCCAAACTAATGGGGACCATGTATTTGTATGGGGCAGCATTTCACACTGTGTGTGGGATGAGGTTAAAAAAAAAAAAATCACCTTTTTTCTGAGTCACCTATCTTTCTCATACTTGCACGTAGAAAGGTCATTCAAACTTCAAAACGGAGGAAAACTTCTCTTCTCTCTCTAAACCCCGGACTGTTTTTTCCTAAAATGTACACTTTTCAAGATATGAGCGCTCAAGCGAGGACTGGAAATCACTTTTTTGTCAAATCTTCAGTGCGGTTCTAATTGATCAGAGTGCGAGAGACTTTAAAAAAATGATCATAATTTTTATTTGTAACTCGACCTCACGGCCAAACCGTAAAAGGTAGACAGATCATTTTTGGTCAGAATATAGACATAGGTTTTGTGATTCATAAAATGTGACTTTGACAGGCGTGGTGTGCACAAAATTTGAACGGGGAGACTAACAGCCATGCCAAATCCTGTCTTTCTCTCCATTGACTCCCATGTTAAATAACGTTTTCTTCAAAAAAATCTCATTTTTGTTTTCGAATTGCCGTTACTAACACATTTTAAGGAATATCTGAATAAAATTAAGATTGTCAGAATCTTCCGGGTTCTGTCTCTCTCACGATGTCTTTGTTTTTCTGCTAGGAGCTACAGTTTGATTACAAGGTGAAGTTATTTGAGGCTTGTCAAATCCGAAGAACTAGCTGAGTCATTCCAATACAATATACACTACCATACTTCCGGGTCATGTGACCCAGAACTAGTCACATGACCCACTCAATGCAGACTTCATAATACTTTACCTTGGATAATGGAGGAATCTGAACCCTGACCTTTTGACCTTACATGATCCCCAGTCCTGCTGGGGACAGGTTCATGGGATATATATGTATATTATTATTATTATACATATAAATATTTACATTTGTATATTATATAAACATATTAGCCCCGCCCCTTCTTCTGATTGGCCGATACGTTATAGTCCAATATCTTTTGAATGGTTTGACATAGAGACTCACGGGTGGTATCAAATTACTAAGTATCGAGCCCCTGACACTCATTGGTGCAAATTAGCCCCGCCCCTTCTTCTGATTGGCTGATACGTTAAAGTCCAATATCTTTTGAATGGTTTGACATACAGAGACATGGGTGGTGTCAAATGACTAAGTATCGAGTCCCTGACCCTCATTGGTGCAAATTAGCCACGCCCCTTCTTCTGATTGGCCGATACGTTATAGTCCAATATCTTTTGAATGGTTTGACATACAGAGACATGGGTGGTGTCAAATGACTAAGTATCGAGTCCCTGACCCTCATTGGTGCAAATTAGCCACGCCCCTTCTTCTGATTGGCTGATACGTTAAAGTCCAATATCTTTTGAATGGTTTGACATACAGAGACATGGGTGGTGTCAAATGACTAAGTATCGAGTCCCTGACCCTCATTGGTGCAAATTAGCCCCGCCCCTTCTTCTGATTGGCTGATACGTTAAAGTCCAATATCTTTTGAATGGTTTGACATACAGAGACATGGGTGGTGTCAAATGACTAAGTATGGAGTCCCTCACCCTCATTGGTGCAAATTAGCCACGCCCCTTCTTCTGATTGGCCGATACGTTATAGTCCAATATCTTTTGAATGGTTTGACATACAGAGACATGGGTGGTGTCAAATGACCAAGTATCGAGTCCCTGACCCTCATTGGTGCAAATTAGCCACGCCCCTTCTTCTGATTGGCTGATACGTTAAAGTCCAATATCTTTTGAATGGTTTGACATACAGAGACATGGGTGGTGTCAAATGACTAAGTATCGAGTCCCTGACCCTCATTGGTGCAAATTAGCCACGCCCCTTCTTCTGATTGGCCGATACGTTATAGTCCAATATCTTTTGAATGGTTTGACATAGAGAGTCATGGGTGGTGTCAAATGACCAAGTATCGAGTCCTTGACCTTCATGGGTGCATCCCGCGATCATCCGGCAGTAGTCCGTGGCACTTCAAAATTTCCCGGGAATTTTGTCTAGTTTATTTATTATTATTCCATATTCTTCCGTATAAACTTCGGCGCGTAACTAGTTGCGCAGCTTTGAGAAAACTCAAAAAGTAAAAACGTAGAAACGTGCGACTTAATCGGGAATCAATTGGTATGACTTTTATAAGCGATTGGCGTGCACGTTTTTGCGCAACGTGCACAAACGTGCACTTTTTGCCCCATCCGGAACGCATTGCGTGAACTTTGGGGCCTCACCACTCGCATACCGTTACTCGAAAAATTCTGAACCGATTTAGAAAGTTGTAGGCCCTGAATTTAACTACAGTCCTCTGGATTTTCAGAACGATGGCACGAATAGTTTTTGCACGAAGTGCAAAAACATTTCCAAATTTCCAAACTAATGGGGAAGATTTTCCCATGCATTTTAATGGCGCCATTATAAGCGGATGGGAAAATGTTGAGAAAAAAAAGACAAAATTCACCTTTTTTCCGAGTCACGTATCTTTCTCATACTTGGACGTAGAAACGTCATTCAAACTTCAAAACGGAGGAAAACTTCTCTTCTCTCTCTAAACCCCGGACTGTTTTTTCCTAAAATGTACACTTTTCAAGATATGAGCCTTCAAGCGAGGACTAAAAACCCCCCTTTTTCAAATCTAGAGTGGAGGTTTTAATTGATCAGAGTGAGCAGAACCCTGAAAAAATGACCATAATTTTTATTTGTAACTCGACCTCACGGCCGAACCGTAAAAGCTGGACAGATAATTTTTGGTCAGAATGTAGACATACATTTTGGTATTCTTAAAATGTGACTTTGACAGGCGTGGTGTGCACAAAATTTAAACGGGGAGACTAAGAGCCATGCCAATTCCTGTCTCTCTCTTCATTCACTGCAATGTTAAAAAAAAATGTCTTCAAAAAAATCTCATTTTTGTTTTCGAATTGCCGTTACTAACACATTTTAAGGAATATCTGAATGAAAATAAGATTGACAGAATGTTCTGGGTTCTCTGTCTCTCACGATGTTTTCATATTTCTGCTAAGAGCTACGGTTTGACCGCAAAGTGGAGTGATTTGAGGTTTGTCACAACCGAAAATCTAGCTGTCATTCCCGCTCCCTCTGTATCAGGTTCTTGTTGCCCCTAACAACCAGATCACAGCTGTGCTGATTAGACTGACCCAGACCTGGTCACATGACACAGTCCTTATAGACTTCATGTAATATAACCTGGAAAATGGAGGAATCTGAACCCTGACCTTTTGACCTTACATGATCCCCAGTCCTGCTGGGGACAGGTTCATGGGATATATATGTATATTATTATTATTATACATATAAATATTTACATTTGTATATTATATATACATATTAGTCACGCCCCTTCTTCTGATTGGCCGATACGTTATAGTCCAATATCTTTTGAATGGTTTGACATAGAGACTCACGGGTGGTATCAAATGACTAAGTATCGAGCCCCTGACCCTCATTGGTGCAAATTAGCCCCGCCCCTTCTTCTGATTGGCCGATACGTTAAAGTCCAATATCTTTTGAATGGTTTGACATACAGAGACATGGGTGGTGTCAAATGACTAAGTATCGAGTCCCTGACCCTCATTGGTGCAAATTAGCCCCGCCCCTTCTTCTGATTGGCTGATACTTTATAGTCCAATATCTTTTGAATGGTTTGACATACAGAGACATGGGTGGTGTCAAATGACTAAGTATCGAGTCCCTGACCCTCATTGGTGCAAATTAGCCACGCCCCTTCTTCTGATTGGCCGATACGTTATAGTCCAATATCTTTTGAATGGTTTGACATACAGAGACATGGGTGGTGTCAAATGACTAAGTATCGAGTCCCTGACCCTCATTGGTGCAAATTAGCCACGCCCCTTCTTCTGATTGGCTGATACGTTAAAGTCCAATATCTTTTGAATGGTTTGACATACAGAGACATGGGTGGTGTCAAATGACTAAGTATCGAGTCCCTGACCCTCATTGGTGCAAATTAGCCCCGCCCCTTCTTCTGATTGGCTGATACGTTAAAGTCCAATATCTTTTGAATGGTTTGACATACAGAGACATGGGTGGTGTCAAATGACTAAGTATGGAGTCCCTGACCCTCATTGGTGCAAATTAGCCACGCCCCTTCTTCTGATTGGCCGATACGTTATAGTCCAATATCTTTTGAATGGTTTGACATACAGAGACATGGGTGGTGTCAAATGACCAAGTATCGAGTCCCTGACCCTCATTGGTGCAAATTAGCCACGCCCCTTCTTCTGATTGGCCGATACGTTATAGTCCAATATCTTTTGAATGGTTTGACATAGAGAGTCATGGGTGGTGTCAAATGACTAAGTATCGAGTCCTTGACCTTCATGGGTGCATCCCGCGATCATCCGGCAGTAGTCCGTGGCACTTCAAAATTTCCCGGGAATTTTGGTCTAGTTAGTGCCACGGCTGCGCCACGTGGCACGCCTCCTCCATTGAGATGCGCAAGCTCAATGGAGGAGGAGTGCCTCGTGCGCAGCACGAGGCACTCATACTATTGCTCAGGCTTATTATTATTTATTATTATTATTCCATATTCTTCCGTATAAACTTCGGCGCGTAACTAGTTGCGCAGCTTTGAGAAAACTCAAAAAGTAAAAACGTAGAAACGTGCGACTTAATCGGGAATCAATTGGTATGACTTTTATTAGCGATTGGCGTGCACGTTTTTGCGCAACGTGCACAAACGTGCGCTTTTTGCCCCATCCGGAACGCATTGTGTGAACTTTGGGGCCTCACCACTCGCATACCGTTACTCGAAAAATTCTGAACCGATTTAGAAAGTTGTAGGCCCTGAATTTAACTACAGTCCTCTGGATTTTCAGAACGATGGCACGAGTAGTTTTTGCACGAAGTGCAAAAACATTTCCAAATTTCCAAACTAATGGGGAAGATTTTCCCATGTATTTGTATGGGGCAGCATTTCACACTGTGGGTGTGAAATGTCCGGTGAAGGTTAAAAAAAAAAAAAAATCACCTTTTTTCTGAGTCACCTATCTTTCTCATACTTGCACGTAGAAACGTCATTCAAACTTCAAAACGGAGGAAAACTTCTCTTCTCTCTCTAAACCCCGGACTTTTTTTTCCTAAAATGTACACTTTTCAAGATATGAGCCTTCAAGCGAGGACTAAAAAACCCCCTTTTTCAAATCTAGAGTGGAGGTTTGAATTTATCAGAGTGAGCAGAACCCTGAAAAAATGACCATAATTTTTATTTGTAACTCGACCTCACGGCCGAACCGTAAAAGCTGGACAGATAATTTTTGGTCAGAATGTAGACATACATTTTGGTATTCTTAAAATGTGACTTTGACAGGCGTGGTGTGCACAAAATTTAAACGGGGAGACTAAGAGCCATGCCAATTCCTGTCTCTCTCTCCATTCACTGCAATGTTAAATAAAAATTTCTTCAAAAAAATCTCATTTTTGTTTTCGAATTGCCGTTACTAACACATTTTAAGGAATATCTGAATAAAATTAAGATTGTCAGAATCTTCCGGGTTCTGTCTCTCTCACGATGTCTTTGTTTTTCTGCTAGGAGCTACAGTTTGTTTACAAGGTGAAGTTATTTGAGGCTTGTCAAATCCGAAGAACTAGCTGAGTCATTCCAATACAATATACACTACCATACTTCCGGGTCATGTGACCCAGAACTAGTCACATGACCCACTCAATGCAGACTTCATAATACTTTACCTTGGTTAATGGAGGAATCTGAACCCTGACCTTTTGACCTTACATGATCCCCAGTCCTGCTGGGGACAGGTTCATGGGATATATATGTATATTATTATTATTATACATATAAATATTTACATTTGTATATTATATATACATATTAGCCCCGCCCCTTCTTCTGATTGGCCGATACGTTATAGTCCAATATCTTTTGAATGGTTTGACATAGAGACTCACGGGTGGTATCAAATGACTAAGTATCGAGCCCCTGACCCTCATTGGTGCAAATTAGCCCCGCCCCTTCTTCTGATTGGCCGATACGTTATAGTCCAATATCTTTTGAATGGTTTGACATAGAGACTCACGGGTGGTATCAAATGACTAAGTATCGAGTCCCTGACCCTCATTGGTGCAAATTAGCCCCGCCCCTTCTTCTAATTGGCCGATACGTTATAGTCCAATATCTTTTGAATGGTTTGACATAGAGACTCACGGGTGGTATCAAATGACTAAGTATCGAGTCCCTGACCCTCATTGGAGCAAATTAGCCCCGCCCCTTCTTCTGATTGGCCGATACGTTATAGTCCAATATCTTTTGAATGGTTTGACATACAGAGACATGGGTGGTGTCAAATGACTAAGTATCGAGTCCCTGACCCTCATTGGTGCAAATTAGCCACGCCCCTTCTTCTGATTGGCCGATACGTTATAGTCCAATATCTTTTGAATGGTTTGACATACAGAGACATGGGTGGTGTCAAATGACTAAGTATCGAGTCCCCGACCCTCATTGGTGCAAATTAGCCACGCCCCTTCTTCTGATTGGCTGATACGTTAAAGTCCAATATCTTTTGAATGGTTTGACATACAGAGACATGTGTGGTGTCAAATGACTAAGTATGCAGTCCCTGACCCTCATTGGTGCAAATTAGCCACGCCCCTTCTTCTGATTGGCCGATACGTTATAGTCCAATATCTTTTGAATGGTTTGACATACAGAGACATGGGTGGTGTCAAATGACCAAGTATCGAGTCCCTGACCCTCATTGGTGCAAATTAGCCACGCCCCTTCTTCTGATTGGCTGATACGTTAAAGTCCAATATCTTTTGAATGGTTTGACATACAGAGACATGGGTGGTGTCAAATGACTAAGTATCGAGTCCTTGACCTTCATGGGTGCATCCCGCGATCATCCGGCAGTAGTCCGTGGCACTTCAAAATTTCCCGGGAATTTTGGTCTAGTTATTATTATTCTTCCATATTCTTCCGTATAAACTTCGGCGCGTAACTAGTTGCGCAGCTTTGAGAAAACTCAAAAAGTAAAAACGTAGAAACGTGCGCCTTAATCGGGAATCGATTGGTATGACTTTTATTAGCGATTGGCGTGCACGTTTTTGCGCAACGTGCACAAACGTGCACTTTTTGCCCCATCCGGAACGCATTGCGTCAACTTTGGGGCCTCACCACTCGCACACCGTTACTCGAAAAATTCTGAACCGATTTAGAAAGTTGTAGGCCCTGAATTTAACTACATTCCTGTGGATTTTCAGAACGATGGCACGAATAGTTTTTGCACGAAGTGCAAAAACATTTCCAAATTTCCAAACTAATGGGGACCATGTATTTGTATGGGGCAGCATTTCACACTGTGTGTGGGATGAGGTTAAAAAAAAAAAAATCACCTTTTTTCTGAGTCACCTATCTTTCTCATACTTGCACGTAGAAAGGTCATTCAAACTTCAAAACGGAGGAAAACTTCTCTTCTCTCTCTAAACCCCGGACTGTTTTTTCCTAAAATGTACACTTTTCAAGATATGAGCGCTCAAGCGAGGACTGGAAATCACTTTTTTGTCAAATCTTCAGTGCGGTTCTAATTGATCAGAGTGCGAGAGACTTTAAAAAAATGATCATAATTTTTATTTGTAACTCGACCTCACGGCCAAACCGTAAAAGGTAGACAGATCATTTTTGGTCAGAATATAGACATAGGTTTTGTGATTCATAAAATGTGACTTTGACAGGCGTGGTGTGCACAAAATTTGAACGGGGAGACTAACAGCCATGCCAAATCCTGTCTTTCTCTCCATTGACTCCCATAATAAATAACGTTTTCTTCAAAAAAATCTCATTTTTGTTTTCGAATTGCCGTTACTAACACATTTTAAGGAATATCTGAATAAAATTAAGATTGTCAGAATCTTCCGGGTTCTGTCTCTCTCACGATGTCTTTGTTTTTCTGCTAGGAGCTACAGTTTGATTACAAGGTGAAGTTATTTGAGGCTTGTCAAAACCGAAAATCTTGCTGACTCATTCTCTGTATACAGTAGTAAGGTTCTGAACCTTTTTTTTTAAGGTTTTGTTGCCCGGCAACCGGAGCTCAGCTGTTGACTGATTAGGCTGACCCAGAACTGGTCACATGACCCATTCAGTACAGACTTCAAATAGTATAAGCTGGAAAATGGAGAAATCTGGACCCTGACCTTCATCATCCTATACCTTCATCATCCTCTACCTTCATCATCCTCCTCTACCTTCATCATCCTCTACCTTCATCATCCTCTACCTTCATCCATCCATCCATCCATCCATCCATCCATCCATCCATCCATCCATCCATCCATCATCCCTCCATCCATCCATCATCCCTCCATCCATCCATCCATCATCCATCATCCATCCATCATCCATCCATCATCCATCCATCCCTCCATCCATCCATCATCCATCCATCATCCATCCATCCCTCCATCCATCCCTCCATCCATCCATCATCCATCCACCATCCATCCATCCATCATCCATCCATCATCCATCCATCATCCATACATCCATCCATCCATCCATCATCCATCCATCATCCATCCATCCATCATCCATCCATCCATCATCCATCCATCCATCATCCATCCATCATCCATCCATCCATCAATCATCCATCCATCCATCATCCATCCATCCATCATCCATCCATCATCCATCCATCCATCAATCATCCATCCATCCATCCATCCATCATCCATCCATCCATCATCCATCCATCATCCATCCATCATCCATCCATCCATCCATCCATCATCCATCCATCCATCATCCATCCATCCATCATCCATCATCCTCCATCCATCCATCATCCATCCATCATCCATCCATCATCCATCCATCCCTCCATCCATCCATAATCCCTCCATCCATCATCCCTCCATCATCCATCCATCCATCATCCATCCATCATCCATCCATCATCCCTCCATCCATCCCTCCATCATCCATCCATCCATCAATCATCCATCCATCCATCCATCATCCATCCATCATCCATTCATCCATCATCCATCATCCATCCATCCATCATCCATCCATCCATCCATCATCCATCCATCATCCATCCATCCATCATCCATCAATCATCCATCCATCCATCCATCATCCATCCATCATCCATCCATCCATCATCCATCCATCCATCATCCATCCATCATCCATCCATCCATCCATCATCCATCCATCCATCATCCATCCATCCATCCATCATCCATCCATCCATCATCCATCTATCATCCATCCATCCATCCTCCATCCATCCATCATCCATCCATCATCCATCCATCCATCCATCCATCATCCATCCATCATCCATCCATCATCCATCCATCCATCCATCCATCCATCCATCCATCCATCATCCATCCATCCATCCATCATCCATCCATCATCCATCCATCATCCATCCATCCATCCATCATCCATCCATCCATCATCCATCCATCCATCATCCATCCATCCATCATCCATCAATCATCCATCCATCCATCCATCCATCATCCATCCATCATCCATCCATCATCCATCCATCCCTCCATCCATCCATCATCCATCCATCATCCATCCATCCATCATCCCTCCATCATCCATCCATCCATCATCCATCCATCATCCATCCATCCCTCCATCCATCCATCCATCATCCATCCATCATCCATCCATCCATCATCCATCCATCATCCATCCATCCATCCATCATCCATCCATCATCCATCCATCCCTCCATCCATCAATCATCCATCCATCATCCATCCATCCATCATCCATCCATCATCCATCCATCATCCATCCATCCATCATCCATCCATCATCCATCCATCATCCATCCATCATCCATCCATCCATCCACAGTATATACAGCATAATACAGTATACACTTCCGGGTCATGTGACCCAGAACTGGTCACATGACCCAGGGAATGCACATTAGCCCCACCCCTTCTTCTGATTGGCTGATACGTTAAAGTCCAATATCTTTTGAATGGTTTGACATACAGATTTATGGGTGGTGTCAAATGACTAAGTATGAAGTCCCTGACCCTCATTGGTGCAAATTAGCCACGCCCCTTCTTCTGATTGGCTGATACGTTAAAGTCCAATATCTTTTGAATGGTTTGACATACAGAGACATGGGTGGTGTCAAATGACTAAGTATCGAGTCCCTGACCCTCATTGGTGCAAATTAGCCCCGCCCCTTCTTCTGATTGGCTGATACGTTAAAGTCCAATATCTTTTGAATGGTTTGACATACAGAGACATGGGTGGTGTCAAATGACTAAGTATGGAGTCCCTGACCCTCATTGGTGCTAATTAGCCCCGCCCCTTCTTCTGATTGGCTGATACGTTAAAGTCCAATATCTTTTGAATGGTTTGACATACAGAGACATGGGTGGTGTCAAATGACTAAGTATGGAGTCCCTGACCCTCATTGGTGCAAATTAGCCACGCCCCTTCTTCTGATTGGCTGATACGTTAAAGTCCAATATCTTTTGAACGGTTTGACATACAGAGACATGGGTGGTGTCAAATGACTAAGTATGGAGTCCCTGACCCTCATTGGTGCAAATTAGCCCCGCCCCTTCTTCTGATTGGCTGATACGTTAAAGTCCAATATCTTTTGAATGGTTTGACATACAGAGACATGGGTGGTGTCAAATGACTAAGTATGGAGTCCCTGACCCTCATTGGTGCAAATTATCCCCACCCCTTCTTCTGATTGGCTGATACGTTAAAGTCCAATATCTTTTGAATGGTTTGACATACAGAGACATGGGTGGTGTCAAATGACCAAGTATCGAGTCCTTGACCTTCATGGGTGCATCCCGCGATCATCCGGCAGTAGTCCGTGGCACTTCAAAATTTCCCGGGAATTTTGTCTAGTTTATTTATTATTATTCCATATTCTTCCGTATAAACTTCGGCGCGTAACTAGTTGCGCAGCTTTGAGAAAACTCAAAAAGTAAAAACGTAGAAACGTGCGCCTTAATCGGGAATCAATTGGTATGACTTTTATAAGCGATTGGCGTGCACGTTTTTGCGCAACGTGCACAAACGTGCGCTTTTTGCCCCATCCGGAACGCATTGCGTGAACTTTGGGGCCTCACCACTCGCATACCGTTACTCTAAAAATTCTGAACCGATTTAGAAAGTTGTAGGCCCTGAATTTAACTACATTCCTGTGGATTTTCAGAACGATGGCACGAATAGTTTTTGCACGAAGTGCAAAAACATTTCCAAATTTCCAAACTAATGGGGACCATGTATTTGTATGGGGCAGCATTTCACACTGTGTGTGGGATGAGGTTAAAAAAAAAAAAATCACCTTTTTTCTGAGTCACCTATCTTTCTCATACTTGCACGTAGAAAGGTCATTCAAACTTCAAAACGGAGGAAAACTTCTCTTCTCTCTCTAAACCCCGGACTGTTTTTTCCTAAAATGTACACTTTTCAAGATATGAGCGCTCAAGCGAGGACTGGAAATCACTTTTTTGTCAAATCTTCAGTGCGGTTCTAATTGATCAGAGTGCGAGAGACTTTAAAAAAATGATCATAATTTTTATTTGTAACTCGACCTCACGGCCAAACCGTAAAAGGTAGACAGATCATTTTTGGTCAGAATATAGACATAGGTTTTGTGATTCATAAAATGTGACTTTGACAGGCGTGGTGTGCACAAAATTTGAACGGGGAGACTAACAGCCATGCCAAATCCTGTCTTTCTCTCCATTGACTCCCATAATAAATAACGTTTTCTTCAAAAAAATCTCATTTTTGTTTTCGAATTGCCGTTACTAACACATTTTAAGGAATATCTGAATAAAATTAAGATTGTCAGAATCTTCCGGGTTCTGTCTCTCTCACGATGTCTTTGTTTTTCTGCTAGGAGCTACAGTTTGATTACAAGGTGAAGTTATTTGAGGCTTGTCAAATCCGAAGAACTAGCTGAGTCATTCCAATACAATATACACTACCATACTTCCGGGTCATGTGACCCAGAACTAGTCACATGACCCACTCAATGCAGACTTCATAATACTTTACCTTGGATAATGGAGGAATCTGAACCCTGACCTTACATGATCCCCAGTCCTGCTGGGGACAGGTTCATGGGATATATATGTATATTATTATTATTATACATATAAATATTTACATTTGTATATTATATATACATATTAGCCCCGCCCCTTCTTCTGATTGGCCGATACGTTATAGTCCAATATCTTTTGAATGGTTTGACATAGAGACTCACGGGTGGTATCAAATGACTAAGTATCGAGCCCCTGACCCTCATTGGTGCAAATTAGCCCCGCCCCTTCTTCTGATTGGCCGATACGTTATAGTCCAATATCTTTTGAATGGTTTGACATAGAGACTCACGGGTGGTATCAAATGACTAAGTATTGAGCCCCTGACCCTCATTGGTGCAAATTAGCCCCGCCCCTTCTTCTGATTGGCTGATACGTTAAAGTCCAATATCTTTTGAATGGTTTGACATACAGAGACATGGGTGGTGTCAAATGACTAAGTATCGAGTCCCTGACCCTCATTGGTGCAAATTAGCCACGCCCCTTCTTCTGATTGGCCGATACGTTATAGTCCAATATCTTTTGAATGGTTTGACATACAAAGACATGGGTGGTGTCAAATGACTAAGTATCGAGTCCCTGACCCTCATTGGTGCAAATTAGCCACGCCCCTTCTTCTGATTGGCTGATACGTTAAAGTCCAATATCTTTTGAATGGTTTGACATACAGAGACATGGGTGGTGTCAAATGACTAAGTATCGAGTCCCTGACCCTCATTGGTGCAAATTAGCCCCGCCCCTTCTTCTGATTGGCTGATACGTTAAAGTCCAATATCTTTTGAATGGTTTGACATACAGAGACATGGGTGGTGTCAAATGACTAAGTATGGAGTCCCTGACCCTCATTGGTGCAAATTAGCCACGCCCCTTCTTCTGATTGGCCGATACGTTATAGTCCAATATCTTTTGAATGGTTTGACATACAGAGACATGGGTGGTGTCAAATGACCAAGTATCGAGTCCCTGACCCTCATTGGTGCAAATTAGCCACGCCCCTTCTTCTGATTGGCTGATACGTTAAAGTCCAATATCTTTTGAATGGTTTGACATACAGAGACATGGGTGGTGTCAAATGACTAAGTATCGAGTCCTTGACCTTCATGGGTGCATCCCGCGATCATCCGGCAGTAGTCCGTGGCACTTCAAAATTTCCCGGGAATTTTGGTCTAGTTAGTGCCACGGCTGCGCCACGTGACACTCCTCCTCCATTGAGCTTCGCAATGGAGGAGGAGTGCCTCGTGCGCAGCACGAGGCACTCTTAATATTGCTCAGGCTTATTATTATATATTTATTATTATTCCATATTCTTCCGTATAAACTTTGGCGCGTAACTAGTCCCACAGCTTTGAGAAAACGCGAAAAGTAAAAACGTAGAAACGTGCGCCTTAATCGGGAATCGATTGGTATGACTTTTATTAGCGATTGGCGTGCACGTTTTTGCGCAACGTGCACAAACGTGCGCTTTTTGCCCCATCCGGAACGCATTGCGTCAACTTTGGGGCCTCACCACTCGCACACCGTTACTCGAAAAATTATGAACCGATTTAGAAAGTTGTAGGCCCTGAATTTAACTACATTCCTGTGGATTTTCAGAACGATGGCACGAATAGTTTTTGCACAAAGTGCAAAAACATTTCCAAATTTCCAAACTAATGGGGACCATGTATTTGTATGGGGCAGCATTTCACACTGTGTGTGGGATGAGGTTAAAAAAAAAAAAATCACCTTTTTTCTGAGTCACCTATCTTTCTCATACTTGCACGTAGAAACGTCATTCAAACTTCAAAACGGAGGAAAACTTCTCTTCTCTCTCTAAACCCCGGACTGTTTTTTCCTAAAATGTACACTTTTCAAGATATGAGCCTTCAAGCGAGGACTAAAAAACCCCCTTTTTCAAATCTAGAGTGGACGTTCTAATTGATCAGAGTGAGCAGAACCCTGAAAAAATGACCATAAATTTTATTTGTAACTCGACCTCACGGCCGAACCGTAAAAGCTGGACAGATAATTTTTGGTCAGAATGTAGACATACATTTTGGTATTCATAAAATGTGACTTTGACAGGTGTTGTGTGAACCAAATTAAAACGGGGAGACTAAGAGCCATGCCAATTCCTGTCTTTCTCTCCATTCACTGCAATGTTAAAAAAAAATTTCTTCAAAAAAATCTCATTTTTGTTTTCGAATTGCCGTTACTAACACATTTTAAGGAATATCTGAATAAAATTAAGATTGTCAGAATCTTCCGGGTTCTGTCTCTCTCACGATGTCTTTGTTTTTCTGCTAGGAGCTACAGTTTGATTACAAGGTGAAGTTATTTGAGGCTTGTCAAATCCGAAGAACTAGCTGAGTCATTCCAATACAATATACACTACCATACTTCCGGGTCATGTGACCCAGAACTAGTCACATGACCCACTCAATGCAGACTTCATAATACTTTACCTTGGATAATGGAGGAATCTGAACCCTGACCTTACATGATCCCCAGTCCTGCTGGGGACAGGTTCATGGGATATATATGTATATTATTATTATTATACATATAAATATTTACATTTGTATATTATATATACATATTAGCCCCGCCCCTTCTTCTGATTGGCCGATACGTTATAGTCCAATATCTTTTGAATGGTTTGACATACAGAGTAATGGGTGGTGTCAAATGACTAAGTATCGAGCCCCTGACCCTCATTGGTGCAAATTAGCCCCGCCCCTTCTTCTGATTGGCTGATACGTTAAAGTCCAATATCTTTTGAATGGTTTGACATACAGAGACATGGGTGGTGTCAAATGACTAAGTATCGAGTCCCTGACCCTCATTGGTGCAAATTAGCCACGCCCCTTCTTCTGATTGGCCGATACGTTATAGTCCAATATCTTTTGAATGGTTTGACATACAGAGACATGGGTGGTGTCAAATGACTAAGTATCGAGTCCCTGACCCTCATTGGTGCAAATTAGCCACGCCCCTTCTTCTGATTGGCCGATACGTTATAGTCCAATATCTTTTGAATGGTTTGACATACAGAGACATGGGTGGTGTCAAATGACTAAGTATCGAGTCCCTGACTCTCATTGGTGCAAATTAGCCACGCCCCTTCTTCTGATTGGCTGATACGTTAAAGTCCAATACCTTTTGAATGGTTTGACATACAGAGACATGGGTGGTGTCAAATGACTAAGTATCGAGTCCCTGACCCTCATTGGTGCAAATTAGCCCCGCCCCTTCTTCTGATTGGCCGATACGTTATAGTCCAATATCTTTTGAATGGTTTGACATACAGAGACATGGGTGGTGTCAAATGACTAAGTATGGAGTCCCTGACCCTCATTGGTGCAAATTAGCCACGCCCCTTCTTCTGATTGGCCAATACGTTATAGTCCAATATCTTTTGAATGGTTTGACATACAGAGACATGGGTGGTGTCAAATGACCAAGTATGGAGTCCCTGACCCTCATTGGTGCAAATTAGCCCCGCCCCTTCTTCTGATTGGCCGATACGTTATAGTCCAATATCTTTTGAATGGTTTGACATACAGAGACATGGGTGGTGTCAAATGACTAAGTATCGAGTCCTTGACCTTCATGGGTGCATCCCGCGATCATCCGGCAGTAGTCCGTGGCACTTCAAAATTTCCCGGGAATTTTGGTCTAGTTAGTGCCACGGCTGCGCCACGTGGCACTCCTCCTCCATTGAGCTTCGCAATGGAGGAGGAGTGCCTCGTGCGCAGCACGAGGCACTCTTAATATTGCTCAGGCTTATTATTATTTATTATTTATTTATTCCATATTCTTCCGTATAAACTTCGGCGCGTAACTAGTTGCGCAGCTTTGAGAAAACTCAAAAAGTAAAAACGTAGAAACGTGCGCCTTAATCGGGAATCGATTGGTATGACTTTTATTAGCGATTGGCGTGCACGTTTTTGCGCAACGTGCACAAACGTGCACTTTTTGCCCCATCCGGAACGCATTGCGTCAACTTTGGGGCCTCACCACTCGCACACCGTTACTCGAAAAATTATGAACCGATTTAGAAAGTTGTAGGCCCTGAATTTAACTACATTCCTGTGGATTTTCAGAACGATGGCACAAATAGTTTTTGCACGAAGTGCAAAAACATTTCCAAATTTCCAAACTAATGGGGACCATGTATTTGTATGGGGCAGCATTTCACACTGTGTGTGGGATGAGGTTAAAAAAAAAAAAATCACCTTTTTTCTGAGTCACCTATCTTTCTCATACTTGCACGTAGAAAGGTCATTCAAACTTCAAAACGGAGGAAAACTTCTCTTCTCTCTCTAAACCCCGGACTGTTTTTTCCTAAAATGTACACTTTTCAAGATATGAGCGCTCAAGCGAGGACTGGAAATCACTTTTTTGTCAAATCTTCAGTGCGGTTCTAATTGATCAGAGTGCGAGAGACTTTAAAAAAATGATCATAATTTTTATTTGTAACTCGACCTCACGGCCAAACCGTAAAAGGTAGACAGATCATTTTTGGTCAGAATATAGACATAGGTTTTGTGATTCATAAAATGTGACTTTGACAGGCGTGGTGTGCACAAAATTTGAACGGGGAGACTAACAGCCATGCCAAATCCTGTCTTTCTCTCCATTGACTCCCATAATAAATAACGTTTTCTTCAAAAAAATCTCATTTTTGTTTTTGAATTGCCGTTACTAACACATTTTAAGGAATATCTGAATAAAATTAAGATTGTCAGAATCTTCCGGGTTCTGTCTCTCTCACGATGTCTTTGTTTTTCTGCTAGGAGCTACAGTTTGATTACAAGGTGAAGTTATTTGAGGCTTGTCAAATCCGAAGAACTAGCTGAGTCATTCCAATACAATATACACTACCATACTTCCGGGTCATGTGACCCAGAACTAGTCACATGACCCACTCAATGCAGACTTCATAATACTTTACCTTGGATAATGGAGGAATCTGAACCCTGACCTTTTGACCTTACATGATCCCCAGTCCTGCTGGGGACAGGTTCATGGGATATATATGTATATTATTATTATTATACTTATAAATATTTACATTTGTATATTATATATACATATTAGCCCCGCCCCTTCTTCTGATTGGCCGATACGTTATAGTCCATACTTTTGAATGGTTTGACATAGAGGCTCACGGGTGGTATCAAATGACTAAGTATCGAGCCCCTGACACTCATTGGTGCAAATTAGCCCCGCCCCTTCTTCTGATTGGCTGATACGTTAAAGTCCAATATCTTTTGAATGGTTTGACATACAGAGACATGGGTGGTGTCAAATGACTAAGTATCGAGTCCCTGACCCTCATTGGTGCAAATTAGCCACGCCCCTTCTTCTGATTGGCCGATACGTTATAGTCCAATATCTTTTGAATGGTTTGACATACAGAGACATGGGTGGTGTCAAATGACTAAGTATCGAGTCCCTGACCCTCATTGGTGCAAATTAGCCACGCCCCTTCTTCTGATTGGCTGATACGTTAAAGTCCAATATCTTTTGAATGGTTTGACATACAGAGACATGGGTGGTGTCAAATGACTAAGTATCGAGTCCCTGACCCTCATTGGTGCAAATTAGCCACGCCCCTTCTTCTGATTGGCCGATACGTTAAAGTCCAATATCTTTTGAATGGTTTGACATACAGAGACATGTGTGGTGTCAAATGACTAAGTATGGAGTCCCTGACCCTCATTGGTGCAAATTAGCCACGCCCCTTCTTCTGATTGGCCGATACGTTATAGTCCAATATCTTTTGAATGGTTTGACATACAGAGACATGGGTGGTGTCAAATGACCAAGTATCGAGTCCCTGACCCTCATTGGTGCAAATTAGCCACGCCCCTTCTTCTGATTGGCTGATACGTTAAAGTCCAATATCTTTTGAATGGTTTGACATACAGAGACATGGGTGGTGTCAAATGACTAAGTATCAAGTCCTTGACCTTCATGGGTGCATCCCGCGATCATCCGGCAGTAGTCCGTGGCACTTCAAAATTTCCCGGGAATTTTGGTCTAGTTAGTGCCACGGCTGCGCCACGTGGCACTCCTCCTCCATTGAGATGCGCAAGCTCAATGGAGGAGGAGTGCCTCGTGCGCAGCACGAGGCACTCATACTATTGCTCAGGCTTATTATTAGTGCCACGGCTGCGCCACGTGGCACGCCTCCTCCATTGAGATGCGCAAGCTCAATGGAGGAGGAGTGCCTCGTGCGCAGCACGAGGCACTAATACTATTGCTCAGGCTTATTATTATTTATTATTTATTCCATATTCTTCCGTATAAACTTCGGCGCGTAACTAGTTGCGCAGCTTTGAGAAAACTCAAAAAGTAAAAACGTAGAAACGTGCGACTTAATCGGGAATCAATTGGTATGACTTTTATAAGCGATTGGCGTGCACGTTTTTGCGCAACGTGCACAAACGTGCGCTTTTTGCCCCATCCGGAACGCATTGCGTGAACTTTGGGGCCTCACCACTCGCATACCGTTACTCGAAAAATTCTGAACCGATTTAGAAAGTTGTAGGCCCTGAATTTAACTACAGTCCTGTGGATTTTCAGAACGATGGCACGAATAGTTTTTGCACGAAGTGCAAAAACATTTCCAAATTTCCAAACTAATGGGGAAGATTTTCCCATGCATTTCAATGGCGCCATTATAAGCGGATGGGAAAATGTTGAGAAAAAAAAGACAAAATTCACCTTTTTTCCGAGTCACGTATCTTTCTCATACTTGGACGTAGAAACGTCATTCAAACTTCAAAACGGAGGAAAACTTCTCTTCTCTCTCCAAACCCCGGACTGTTTTTTCCTAAAATGTACACTTTTCAAGATATGAGCACTCAAGCGAGGACTGGAAATCACTTTTTTTCAAATCTAGAGCACGGGAGTCAGTTCGCTAGAGTGTAGTTAGACTGAAAAAAAAACATGATTTCTTATTTGTAACTCGAGGTCACGGCCAAACCGTAAAAGGTAGACAGATAATTTTTGGTCAGAATATAGACATAGATGTTGAGTTTCAAATAATGTGACTTTGACAGGCGTGGTGTGCACAAAATTGGAACGGCAGGGCCAACAGACACGGGAATTCCTGTCTCGATCTCCATTGAGTCCCATGTTAAATGAAGTTTTCTTAAAAAAAATCTCATTTTTGTTTTCGAATTGCCGTTACTAACACATTATAAGTGATATCTGTATGAAAATAACATTTCCGGAATCTGCTGGGTTCTCCGTCGCTCACGATGTTTTCATTTTTCTGCTAAGAGCTACGGTTTGATGACAAAGTGGAGTGATTTGAGGTTTGTCACAACCGAAAATATAGCTGAATCATGACCTCTGTATATATACTAGTAAGCTTCTGAAGTTTCTAGAAGCTTCTCTGTTCTGATGACTCATCTCCCCCGCAGGCTTCTGGGTCATGTGACCCAGGACTGGTCACATGACTCAGTCAGTACAGACTTAATATAATATAACCTGGAAAATGGAGAAATCTGAACCCTGACCTTCATCATCCTCTACCTTCATCATCATCTACCTTCATCATCCTCTACCTTCATCATCCTCTACCTTCATCATCCTCCTCTACCTTCATCATCCTCTACCTTCATCATCCTCTACCTTCATCATCCTCCTCTACCTTCATCATCCTCCTCTACCTTCATCATCCTCTACCTTCATCATCATCCTCTACCTTCATCCTCCTCTACCTTCACCATCCTCTACCTTCATCATCCTCCTCTACCTTCACCATCCTCCTCTACCTTCATCATCCTCCTCAACCATCCATCATCCATCCATCATCCCTCCATCCATCATCCCTCCATCATCCATCCATCCATCATCCATCCATCATCCATCCATCCATCCATCCATCCATCCCTCCATCCATCCATCATCCATCCATCATCCATCCATCCATCATCCATCCATCATCCCTCCATCCATCATCCCTCCATCATCCATCCATCCATCATCCATCCATCATCCATCCATCCATCCATCCATCCATCCCTCCATCCATCCATCATCCATCCATCATCCATCCATCCATCATCCATCCATCATCCATACATCCATCAATCATCCATCCATCATCCATCATCCATCCATCATCCATCCATCCATCAATCATCCATCCATCCATCCATCATCCATCCATCATCCGTCCATCATCCATCCATCATCCATCCATCCATCCATCATCCATCCATCCATCATCCATCCATCCATCATCCATCCATCCATCCATCCATCATCCATTCATCATCCATCCATCATCCATCCATCCCTCCATCCATCCATCATCCCTCCATCCATCACCCCTCCATCATCCATTCATCCATCATCCATCTATCATCCATCCATCCCTCCATCCATCCATCCATCCATCATCCATCCATTCATCCATCAATCATCCATCCATCCATCCATCATCCATCCATCCATCCATCCATCATCCATCCATCCATCCATCATCCATCCATCCATCCATTCATCATCGATCCATCATCCATCCATCATCCATCCATCCCTCCATCCATCCATCATCCCTCCATCCATCATCCCTCCATCATCCATCCATCCATCATCCATCCATCCATTCCTCCATCCATCCATCCATCCATCCATCATCCATCCATCATCCATCCATCTATCATCCATCCATCATCCATCCATCCATCATCCATCCATCATCCATCCATCATCCATCCATCCATCATCCATCCATCATCCATACATCCATCATCCATCCATCCATCCATCCATCATCCATCCATCATCCATCCATCCATCATCCATCCATCATCCATCCATCATCCATCCATCCATCATCCATCCATCATCCATCCATCCATCCACAGTATATACAGCATAATACAGTATACACTTCCGGGTCATGTGACCCAGAACTGGTCACATGACCAAGGGAATGCACATTAGCCCCGCCCCTTCTTCTGATTGGCTGATACGTTAAAGTCCAATATCTTTTGAATGGTTTGACATACAGAGACATGGGTGGTGTCAAATGACTAAGTATCGAGCCCCTGACCCTCATTGGTGCAAATTAGCCACGCCCCTTCTTCTGATTGGCTGATACGTTAAAGTCCAATATCTTTTGAATGGTTTGACATACAGAGACATGGGTGGTGTCAAATGACTAAGTATCGAGCCCCTGACCCTCATTGGTGCAAATTAGCCACGCCCCTTCTTCTGATTGGCTGATACGTTAAAGTCCAATATCTTTTGAATGGTTTGACATACAGAGACATGGGTGGTGTCAAATGACTAAGTATCGAGTCCCTGACCCTCATTGGTGCAAATTAGCCACGCCCCTTCTTCTGATTGGCTCATACGTTAAAGTCCAATATCTTTTGAATGGTTTGACATACAGAGACATGGGTGGTGTCAAATGACTAAGTATCGAGTCCCTGACCCTCATTGGTGCAAATTAGCCACGCCCCTTCTTCTGATTGGCCGATACGTTAAAGTCTAATATCTTTTGAATGGTTTGACATACAGAGACATGGGTGGTGTCAAATGACTAAGTATCGAGTCCCTGACCCTCATTGGTGCAAATTAGCCCCGCCCCTTCTTCTGATTGGCCGATACGTTATAGTCCAATATCTTTTGAATGGTTTGACATACAGAGACATGGGTGGTGTCAAATGACTAAGTATCGAGTCCCTGACCCTCATTGGTGCAAATTAGCCACGCCCCTTCTTCTGATTGGCTGATACGTTAAAGTCCAATATCTTTTGAATGGTTTGACATACAGAGACATGGGTGGTGTCAAATGACTAAGTATCGAGTCCCTGACCCTCATTGGTGCAAATTAGCCCCGCCCCTTCTTCTGATTGGCTGATACGTTAAAGTCCAATATCTTTTGAATGGTTTGACATACAGAGACATGGGTGGTGTCAAATGACTAAGTATGGAGTCCCTGACCCTCATTGGTGCAAATTAGCCACGCCCCTTCTTCTGATTGGCCGATACGTTATAGTCCAATATCTTTTGAATGGTTTGACATACAGAGACATGGGTGGTGTCAAATGACCAAGTATCGAGTCCCTGACCCTCATTGGTGCAAATTAGCCACGCCCCTTCTTCTGATTGGCCTATACGTTATAGTCCAATATCTTTTGAATGGTTTGACATAGAGAGTCATGGGTGGTGTCAAATGACCAAGTATCGAGTCCTTGACCTTCATGGGTGCATCCCGCGATCATCCGGCAGTAGTCCGTGGCACTTCAAAATTTCCCGGGAATTTTGGTCTAGTTAGTGCCACGGCTGCGCCACGTGGCACTCCTCCTCCATTGAGATGCGCAAGCTCAATGGAGGAGGAGTGCCTCGTGCGCAGCACGAGGCACTCATACTATTGCTCAGGCTTATTATTATTTATTTATTATTCCATATTCTTCCGTATAAACTTCGGCGCGTAACTAGTTGCGCAGCTTTGAGAAAACGCGAAAAGTAAAAACGTAGAAACGTGCGACTTAATCGGGAATCGATTGGTATGACTTTTATTAGCGATTGGCGTGCACGTTTTTGCGCAACGTGCACAAACGTGCGCTTTTTGCCCCATCCGGAACGCATTGCGTGAACTTTGGGGCCTCACCACTCGCACACCGTTACTCGAAAAATTCTGAACCGATTTAGAAAGTTGTAGGCCCTGAATTTAACTACAGTCCTGTGGATTTTCAGAACGATGGCAAGAATAGTTTTTGCACGAAGTGCAAAAACATTTCCAAATTTCCAAACTAATGGGGAAGATTTTCCCATGCATTTCAATGGCGCCATTATAAGCGGATGGGAAAATGTTGAGAAAAAAAAGACAAAATTCACCTTTTTTCCGAGTCACGTATCTTTCTCATACTTGGACGTAGAAACGTCATTCAAACTTCAAAACGGAGGAAAACTTCTCTTCTCTCTCCAAACCCCGGACTGTTTTTTCCTAAAATGTACACTTTTCAAGATATGAGCGCTCAAGCGAGGACTGGAAATCACTTTTTTGTCAAATCTACAGTGCGGTTCTAATTGATCAGAGTGCGAGAGACTTTAAAAAAATGATCATAATTTTTATTTGTAACTCGACCTCACGGCCAAACCGTAAAAGGTAGACAGATCATTTTTGGTCAGAATATAGACATAGGTGTTGTGATTCATAAAATGTGACTTTGACAGGCGTGGTGTGCACACAATTTGACCGGGGGGCCCAACAGACACGCCAAATCCTGTCTTTCTCTCCATTGACTCCCATGTTAAATAACGTTTTCTTCAAAAAAATCTCATTTTTGTTTTCGAATTGCCGTTACTAACACATTTTAAGGAATATCTGAATGAAAATAAGATTGACAGAATGTTCTGGGTTCTCCGTCTCTCACGATGTTTTCATTTTTCTGCTAAGAGCTACGGTTTGACCGCAAAGTGGAGTGATTTGAGGTTTGTCACAACCGAAAATCTAGCTGTCATTCCCGCTCCCTCTGTATCAGGTTCTTGTTGCCCCTAACAACCAGAACTCAGGTGTACTGATTAGACTGACCCAGACCTTGTCACATGACACAGTCATTACAGACTTCATGTAATATAACCTGGATAATGGAGAAATCTGAACCCTGACCTTTTGACCTTACATGATCCCCAGTCCTGCTGGGAACAGGTTCATTGGATATATATGTATATTATTATTATTATACATATAAATATTTACATTTGTATATTATATATACATATTAGCCCCGCCCCTTCTTCTGATTGGCCGATACGTTATAGTCCAATATCTTTTGAATGGTTTGACATACAGAGACATGGGTGGTGTCAAATGACTAAGTATCGAGTCCCTGACCCTCATTGGTGACAATTAGCCACGCCCCTTCTTCTGATTGGCCGATACGTTATAGTCCAATATCTTTTGAATGGTTTGACATACAGAGACATGGGTGGTGTCAAATGACTAAGTATGGAGTCCCTGACCCTCATTGGTGCAAATTAGCCCCGCCCCTTCTTCTGATTGGCTGATACGTTAAAGTCCAATATCTTTTGAATGGTTTGACATAGAGACTCACGGGTGGTGTCAAATGACTAAGTATCGAGTCCCTGACCCTCATTGGTGCAAATTAGCCCCGCCCCTTCTTCTGATTGGCTGATACGTTATAGTCCAATATCTTTTGAATGGTTTGACATACAGAGACATGGGTGGTGTCAAATGACTAAGTATCGAGTCCCTGACCCTCATTGGTGCAAATTAGCCACGCCCCTTCTTCTGATTGGCCGATACGTTATAGTCCAATATCTTTTGAATGGTTTGACATACAGAGACATGGGTGGTGTCAAATGACTAAGTATCGAGTCCCTGACCCTCATTGGTGCAAATTAGCCACGCCCCTTCTTCTGATTGGCTGATACGTTAAAGTCCAATATCTTTTGAATGGTTTGACATACAGAGACATGGGTGGTGTCAAATGACTAAGTATCGAGTCCCTGACCCTCATTGGTGCAAATTAGCCCCGCCCCTTCTTCTGATTGGCTGATACGTTAAAGTCCAATATCTTTTGAATGGTTTGACATACAGAGACATGGGTGGTGTCAAATGACTAAGTATGGAGTCCCTGACCCTCATTGGTGCAAATTAGCCACGCCCCTTCTTCTGATTGGCCGATACGTTATAGTCCAATATCTTTTGAATGGTTTGACATACAGAGACATGGGTGGTGTCAAATGACCAAGTATCGAGTCCCTGACCCTCATTGGTGCAAATTAGCCCCGCCCCTTCTTCTGATTGGCCGATACGTTAAAGTCCAATATCTTTTGAATGGTTTGACATACAGAGACATGGGTGGTGTCAAATGACTAAGTATCGAGTCCCTGACCCTCATTGGTGCAAATTAGCCACGCCCCTTCTTCTGATTGGCCGATACGTTATAGTCCAATATCTTTTGAATGATTTAACATACAGAGACATGGGTGGTGTCAAATGACTAAGTATCGAGTCCCTGACCCTCATTGGTGCAAATTAGCCACGCCCCTTCTTCTGATTGGCTGATACGTTAAAGTCCAATATCTTTTGAATGGTTTGACATACAGAGACATGGGTGGTGTCAAATGACTAAGTATCGAGTCCCTGACCCTCATTGGTGCAAATTAGCCACGCCCCTTCTTCTGATTGGCCGATACGTTATAGTCCAATATCTTTTGAATGGTTTGACATAGAGAGTCATGGGTGGTGTCAAATGACAAAGTATCGAGTCCTTGACCGTCATGGGTGCATCCCGCGATCATCCGGCAGTAGTCCGTGGCACTTCAAAATTTCCCGGGAATTTTGTCTAGTTATTTATTATTATTCCATATTCTTCCGTATAAACTTCGGCGCGTAACTTGTCGCACAGCTTTGAGAAAACTCAAAAAGTAAAAACGTAGAAACGTGCGACTTAATCGGGAATCAATTGGTATGACTTTTATAAGTGATTGGCGTGCACGTTTTTGCGCAACGTGCACAAACGTGCGCTTTTTGCCCCATCCGGAACGCATTGCGTGAACTTTGGGGCCTCACCACTCGCATACCGTTACTCGAAAAATTCTGAACCAATTTAGAAAGTTGTAGGCCCTGAATTTAACTACAGTCCTCTGGATTTTCAGAACGATGGCACGAATAGTTTTTGCACGAAGTGCAAAAACATTTCCAAATTTCCAAACTAATGGGGAACTGTTTTCCCATGCATTTCAATGGCGCCATTCAAAGCGGATGGGAAAATGTTGAGAAAAAAAAGACAAAATTCACCTTTTTTCCAAGTCACGTATCTTTCTCATACTTGCACGTAGAAACGTCATTCAAACTTCAAAACGGAGGAAAACTTCTCTTCTCTCTCTAAACCCCGGACTGTTTTTTCCTAAAATGTACACTTTTCAAGATATGAGCGCTCAAGCGAGGACTGGAAATCACTTTTTTTCAAATCTAGAGCACGGGAGTCAGTTCGCTAGAGTGTAGTTAGACTGAAAAAAAAACATGATTTCTTATTTGTAACTCGAGGTCACGGCCAAACCGTAAAAGGTAGAAAGATAATTTTTGGTCAGAATATAGACATAGGTGTTGTGATTTATAAAATGTGACTTTGACAGGCGTGGTGTGCACAAAATTTTAACGGGGGGCCCAACAGACGCGCCAAATCCTGTCTCGCCCTTCATTGACTCCCATTATAAAAAACGTTTTCTTCAAAAAAATCTAATTTTTGTTTTCGAATTGCCGTTACTAACACATTTTAAGGAATATCTGTATGAAAATAACATTTAGAGAATCTGCTAGGTTATCTGTTTCTCAAAATGTTTTCGTTTTTCTGCTAAGAGCTACGGTTTCATCACAGGGTGAAGTTATTTCAGGCTTGTCAAAACCGAAAATCTAGCTGACTCATTCCAATACAGTATACAGCATAATACAGTATACACTTCCGGGTCACATGACCCAGTCAATGCACATTAGCCCCGCCCCTTCTTCTGATTGGCTGATACGTTATAGTCCAATATCTTTTGAATGGTTTGACATACAGAGACACGGGTGATGTCATATTACTCAGTATCAGGTCCTTGACCTTTATTGGTCCAAATTAGCCACGCCCCTTCTTCTGATTGGCCGATACGTTATAGTCCAATATCTTTTGAATGGTTTGACATACAGAGTAATGGGTGATGACATATTACTCTGGAATGGCAGGTGTTTATTATAGGATGTTAGTGTTATTATGGGATGGAAGGTGTTTTTATAGAACCAGACTAGAACCAGACCAGACTAGAACCAGACTAGAACCAGAACCAGACTAGAACCAGACCAGAACCAGACTAGAACCAGAACCAGACGACAACCAGACTAGAACCAGAACCAGACTAGAACCAGACCAGAACCAGACTAGAACCACAACCAGACGATAACCAGACTAGAACCAGAACCAGACTAGAACCAGACCAGAACCAGACTAGAACCAGACTAGAACCAGAACCAGACTAGAACCAGAACCAGACCAGAACCAGACTAGAACCAGACTAGAACCAGACTAGAACCAGAACCAGACTAGAACCAGACTAGAACCAGACTAGAACCAGACTAGAACCAGAACCAGACTAGAACCAGAACCAGACTAGAACCAGACTAGAACCAGAACCAGACTAGAACCAGAACCAGACTAGAACCAGAACCAGACTAGAACCAGACTAGAACCCGAACCAGACTAGAACCAGAACCAGACTAGAACCAGAACCAGACTAGAACCAGACTAGAACCAGAACCAGACTAGAACTAGAACCAGACTAGAACCAGAACCAGATCAGAACCAGGACCAGAACCAGACTAGAACCAGAACCAGGACCAGAACCAGACTAGAACCAGAACCAGACTAGAACCAGAACCAGAACCAGACTAGAACCAGACTAGAACCAGACTAGAACCAGAACCAGAACCAGAACCAGACTAGAACCAGAACCAGATCAGAACCAGAACCAGACTAGAACCAGAACCAGAACCAGACTAGAACCAGACTAGAACCAGACTAGAACCAGAACCAGAACCAGAACCAGACCAGAACCAGAACCAGACTAGAACCAGACTAGAACGAAAATCTAGCTGACTCATTCCAATACAGTATATACAGCATAATACGGTATACACTTCCGGGTCATGTGATCAGTCAATGCACATTAGCCCCGCCCCTTCTTCTGATTGGCTGATACGTTAAAGTCCAATATCTTTTAAATGGTTTGACATACAGAGACATGGGTGGTGTCATATTACTCAGTATCAGGTCCTTGACCTTTATTGGTGCAAATTAGCCACGCCCCTTCTTCTGATTGGCTGATACGTTAAAGTCCAATATCTTTTGAATGGTTTGACATACAGAGACATGGGTGGTGTCAAATGACTAAGTATCGAGTCCCTGACCCTCATTGGTGCAAATTAGCCACGCCCCTTCTTCTGATTGGCTGATACGTTAAAGTCCAATATCTTTTGAATGGTTTGACATACAGAGACATGGGTGGTGTCAAACGACTAAGTATGGAGTCCCTGACCCTCATTGGTGCAAATTAGCCCCGCCCCTTCTTCTGATTGGCTGATACGTTAAAGTCCAATATCTTTTGAATGGTTTGACATACAGAGACATGGGTGGTGTCAAATGACTATGTATCGAGTCCCTGACCCTCATTGGTGCAAATTAGCCACGCCCCTTCTTCTGATTGGCTGATACGTTAATGTCCAATATCTTTTGAATGGTTTGACATACAGAGACATGGGGGGTGTCAAATAACTAAGTATGGAGTCCCTGACCCTCATTGGTGCAAATTAGCCCCGCCCCTTCTTCTGATTGGCTGATACGTTAAAGTCCAATATCTTTTGAATGGTTTGACATACAGAGACATGGGTGGTGTCAAATGACTAAGTATCGAGTCCCTGACCATCATTGGTGCAAATTAGCCCCGCCCCTTCTTCTGATTGGCTGATACGTTAAAGTCCAATATCTTTTGAATGGTTTGACATACAGATACATGGGTGGTGTCAAATGACAAAGTATCGAGTCCCTGACCCTCATTGGTGCAAATTAGCCCCGCCCCTTCTTCTGATTGGCCGATACGTTATAGTCCAATATCTTTTGAATGGTTTGACATAGAGAGTCATGGGTGGTGTCAAATGACCAAGTATCGAGTCCTTGACCTTCATGGGTGCATCCCGCGATCATCCGGCAGTAGTCCGTGGCACTTCAAAATTTCCCGGGAATTTTGGTCTAGTTAGTGCCACGGCTGCGCCACGTGGCACGCCTCCTCCATTGAGATGCGCAAGCTCAATGGAGGAGGAGTGCCTCGTGCGCAGCACGAGGCACTAATACTATTGCTCAGGCTTATTTATTTATTATTCCATATTCTTCCGTATAAACTTCGGCGCGTAACTAGTTGCGCAGCTTTGAGAAAACTCAAAAAGTAAAAACGTAGAAACGTGCGCCTTAATCGGGAATCAATTGGTATGACTTTTATAAGCGATTGGCGTGCACGTTTTTGCGCAACGTGCACAAACGTGCGCTTTTTGCCCCATCCGGAACGCATTGCGTGAACTTTGGGGCCTCACCACTCGCATACCGTTACTCGAAAAATTCTGAACCGATTTAGAAAGTTGTAGGCCCTGAATTTAACTACATTCCTGTGGATTTTCAGAACGATGGCACGAATAGTTTTTGCACGAAGTGCAAAAACATTTCCAAATTTCCAAACTAATGGGGACCATGTATTTGTATGGGGCAGCATTTCACACTGTGTGTGGGATGAGGTTAAAAAAAAAAAAATCACCTTTTTTCTGAGTCACCTATCTTTCTCATACTTGCACGTAGAAAGGTCATTCAAACTTCAAAACGGAGGAAAACTTCTCTTCTCTCTCTAAACCCCGGACTGTTTTTTCCTAAAATGTACACTTTTCAAGATATGAGCGCTCAAGCGAGGACTGGAAATCACTTTTTTGTCAAATCTTCAGTGCGGTTCTAATTGATCAGAGTGCGAGAGACTTTAAAAAAATGATCATAATTTTTATTTGTAACTCGACCTCACGGCCAAACCGTAAAAGGTAGACAGATCATTTTTGGTCAGAATATAGACATAGGTTTTGTGATTCATAAAATGTGACTTTGACAGGCGTGGTGTGCACAAAATTTGAACGGGGAGACTAACAGCCATGCCAAATCCTGTCTTTCTCTCCATTGACTCCCATAATAAATAACGTTTTCTTCAAAAAAATCTCATTTTTGTTTTCGAATTGCCGTTACTAACACATTTTAAGGAATATCTGAATAAAATTAAGATTGTCAGAATCTTCCGGGTTCTGTCTCTCTCACGATGTCTTTGTTTTTCTGCTAGGAGCTACAGTTTGATTACAAGGTGAAGTTATTTGAGGCTTGTCAAAACCGAAAATCTTGCTGACTCATTCTCTGTATACAGTAGTAAGGTTCTGAACCTTTTTTTTTTAAGGTTTTGTTGCCCGGCAACCGGAGCTCAGCTGTTGACTGATTAGGCTGACCCAGAACTGGTCACATGACCCATTCAGTACAGACTTCAAATAGTATAAGCTGGAAAATGGAGAAATCTGGACCCTGACCTTCATCATCCTATACCTTCATCATCCTCTACCTTCATCATCCTCCTCTACCTTCATCATCCTCTACCTTCATCATCCTCTACCTTCATCCATCCATCCATCCATCCATCCATCCATCCATCCATCCATCCATCCATCCATCCATCATCCCTCCATCCATCCATCATCCCTCCATCCATCCATCCATCATCCATCATCCATCCATCATCCATCCATCATCCATCCATCATCCATCCATCCATCATCCATCCATCATCCATCCATCCCTCCATCCATCCCTCCATCCATCCATCATCCATCCACCATCCATCCATCCATCCATCCCTCCATCCATCCCTCCATCCATCCATCATCCATCCATCCCTCCATCCATCCCTCCATCCATCCATCATCCATCCATCCATCCCTCCATCCATCCATCATCCATCCACCATCCATCCATCCATCATCCATCCATCATCCATCCATCATCCATACATCCATCAATCATCCATCCATCCATCCATCCATCCATCATCCATCCATCATCCATCCATCCATCATCCATCCATCCATCATCCATCCATCCATCATCCATCCATCATCCATCCATCCATCAATCATCCATCCATCCATCATCCATCCATCCATCATCCATCCATCATCCATCCATCCATCAATCATCCATCCATCCATCCATCATCCCTCCATCCATCATCCCTCCATCATCCATCCATCCATCATCCATCCATCATCCATCCATCATCCCTCCATCCATCCCTCCATCATCCATCCATCCATCAATCATCCATCCATCCATCCATCATCCATCCATCATCCATTCATCCATCATCCATCCATCCATCATCCATCCATCCATCCATCATCCATCCATCATCCATCCATCCATCATCCATCAATCATCCATCCATCCATCCATCATCCATCCATCATCCATCCATCCATCCATCCATCATCCATCCATCCATCATCCATCCATCATCCATCCATCCATCCATCATCCATCCATCCATCATCCATCCATCCATCATCCATCCATCCATCATCCATCTATCATCCATCCATCCATCCTCCATCCATCCATCATCCATCCATCATCCATCCATCCATCCATCCATCATCCATCCATCATCCATCCATCATCCATCCATCCATCCATCCATCCATCATCCATCCATCCATCCATCATCCATCCATCATCCATCCATCATCCATCCATCCATCCATCATCCATCCATCCATCATCCATCCATCCATCATCCATCCATCCATCATCCATCAATCATCCATCCATCCATCCATCCATCATCCATCCATCATCCATCCATCATCCATCCATCCCTCCATCCATCCATCATCCATCCATCATCCATCCATCCATCATCCCTCCATCATCCATCCATCCATCATCCATCCATCATCCATCCATCCCTCCATCCATCCATCCATCATCCATCCATCATCCATCCATCCATCATCCATCCATCATCCATCCATCCATCCATCATCCATCCATCATCCATCCATCCCTCCATCCATCAATCATCCATCCATCATCCATCCATCCATCATCCATCCATCATCCATCCATCATCCATCCATCCATCATCCATCCATCATCCATTCATCATCCATCCATCATCCATCCATCCATCCACAGTATATACAGCATAATACAGTATACACTTCCGGGTCATGTGACCCAGAACTGGTCACATGACCCAGGGAATGCACATTAGCCCCACCCCTTCTTCTGATTGGCTGATACGTTAAAGTCCAATATCTTTTGAATGGTTTGACATACAGATTTATGGGTGGTGTCAAATGACTAAGTATGAAGTCCCTGACCCTCATTGGTGCAAATTAGCCACGCCCCTTCTTCTGATTGGCTGATACGTTAAAGTCCAATATCTTTTGAATGGTTTGACATACAGAGACATGGGTGGTGTCAAATGACTAAGTATCGAGTCCCTGACCCTCATTGGTGCAAATTAGCCCCGCCCCTTCTTCTGATTGGCTGATACGTTAAAGTCCAATATCTTTTGAATGGTTTGACATACAGAGACATGGGTGGTGTCAAATGACTAAGTATGGAGTCCCTGACCCTCATTGGTGCTAATTAGCCCCGCCCCTTCTTCTGATTGGCTGATACGTTAAAGTCCAATATCTTTTGAATGGTTTGACATACAGAGACATGGGTGGTGTCAAATGACTAAGTATCGAGTCCGTGACCCTCATTGGTGCAAATTAGCCACGCCCCTTCTTCTGATTGGCTGATACGTTAAAGTCCAATATCTTTTGAACGGTTTGACATACAGAGACATGGGTGGTGTCAAATGACTAAGTATGGAGTCCCTGACCCTCATTGGTGCAAATTAGCCCCGCCCCTTCTTCTGATTGGCCGATACGTTATAGTCCAATATCTTTTGAATGGTTTGACATAGAGAGTCATGGGTGGTGTCAAATGACCAAGTATCGAGTCCTTGACCTTCATGGGTGCATCCCGCGATCATCCGGCAGTAGTCCGTGGCACTTCAAAATTTCCCGGGAATTTTGGTCTAGTTAGTGCCACGGCTGCGCCACGTGGCACGCCTCCTCCATTGAGATGCGCAAGCTCAATGGAGGAGGAGTGCCTCGTGCGCAGCACGAGGCACTAATACTATTGCTCAGGCTTATTATTTATTCCATATTCTTCCGTATAAACTTCGGCGCGTAACTAGTCGCACAGCTTTGAGAAAACTCAAAAAGTAAAAACGTAGAAACGTGCGACTTAATCGGGAATCAATTGGTATGACTTTTATAAGCGATTGGCGTGCACGTTTTTGCGCAACGTGCACAAACGTGCGCTTTTTGCCCCATCCGGAACGCATTGCGTGAACTTTGGGGCCTCACCACTCGCATACCGTTACTCGAAAAATTCTGAACCGATTTAGAAAGTTGTAGGCCCTGAATTTAACTACAGTCCTCTGGATTTTCAGAACGATGGCACGAATAGTTTTTGCACGAAGTGCAAAAACATTTCCAAATTTCCAAACTAATGGGGAACTGTTTTCCCATGCATTTCAATGGCGCCATTCAAAGCGGATGGGAAAATGTTGAGAAAAAAAAGACAAAATTCACCTTTTTTCCAAGTCACGTATCTTTCTCATACTTGCACGTAGAAACGTCATTCAAACTTCAAAACGGAGGAAAACTTCTCTTCTCTCTCTAAACCCCGGACTGTTTTTTCCTAAAATGTACACTTTTCAAGATATGAGCCTTCAAGCGAGGACTGAAAATCACTCTTTGTCAAATCTAGAGTGGAGGTTTTAATTGATCAGAGTGAGCAGAACCTTGAAAAAATGATCATAATTTTTATTTGTAACTCGACCTCACGGCCGAACCGTAAAAGCTGGACAGATAATTTTTGGTCAGAATGTAGACATACATTTTGGTATTCTTAAAATGTGACTTTGACAGGCGTGGTGTGCACAAAATTTAAACGGGGAGACTAAGAGCCATGCCAATTCCTGTCTCCTTCTCCATTCACTGCAATGTTAAAATAAAATTTCTTCAAAAAAATCTCATTTTTGTTTTCGAATTGCCGTTACTAACACATTTTAAGGAATATCTGAATAAAATTAAGATTGTCAGAATCTTCCGGGTTCTGTCTCTCTCACGATGTCTTTGTTTTTCTGCTAGGAGCTACAGTTTGATTACAAGGTGAAGTTATTTGAGGCTTGTCAAATCCGAAGAACTAGCTGAGTCATTCCAATACAATATACACTACCATACTTCCGGGTCATGTGACCCAGAACTAGTCACATGACCCACTCAATGCAGACTTCATAATACTTTACCTTGGATAATGGAGGAATCTGAACCCTGACCTTACATGATCCCCAGTCCTGCTGGGGACAGGTTCATGGGATATATATGTATATTATTATTATTATACATATAAATATTTACATTTGTATATTATATATACATATTAGCCCCGCCCCTTCTTCTGATTGGCCGATACGTTATAGTCCAATATCTTTTGAATGGTTTGACACAGAGAGTCACGGGTGGTATCAAATGACTAAGTATCGAGCCCCTGACCCTCATTGGTGCAAATTAGCCCCGCCCCTTCTTCTGATTGGCTGATACGTTAAAGTCCAATATCTTTTGAATGGTTTGACGTACAGAGACATGGGTGGTGTCAAATGACTAAGTATCGAGTCCCTGACCCTCATTGGTGCAAATTAGCCACGCCCCTTCTTCTGATTGGCCGATACGTTATAGTCCAATATCTTTTGAATGGTTTGACATACAGAGACATGGGTGGTGTCAAATGACTAAGTATCGAGTCCCTGACCCTCATTGGTGCAAATTAGCCACGCCCCTTCTTCTGATTGGCTGATACGTTAAAGTCCAATATCTTTTGAATGGTTTGACATACAGAGACATGGGTGGTGTCAAATGACTAAGTATGGAGTCCCTGACCCTCATTGGTACAAATTAGCCACGCCCCTTCTTCTGATTGGCCGATACGTTATAGTCCAATATCTTTTGAATGGTTTGACATACAGAGACATGGGTGGTGTCAAATGACTAAGTATCGAGTCCCTGACCCTCATTGGTGCAAATTAGCCCCGCCCCTTCTTCTGATTGGCTGATACGTTAAAGTCCAATATCTTTTGAATGGTTTGACATACAGAGACATGGGTGGTGTCACATGACTAAGTATCGAGTCCCTGACCCTCATTGGTGAAAATTAGCCCCGCCCCTTCTTCTGATTGGCCGATACGTTATAGTCCAATATCTTTTGAATGGTTTGACATAGAGAGTCATGGGTGGTGTCAAATGACAAAGTATCGAGTCCTTGACCTTCATGGGTGCATCCCGCAATCATCCGGCAGTAGTCCGTGGCACTTCAAAATTTCCCGGGAATTTTGTCTAGTTAGTGCCACGGCTGCGCCACGTGGCACGCCTCCTCCATTGAGATGCGCAAGCTCAATGGAGGAGGAGTGCCTCGTGCGCAGCACGAGGCACTAATACTATTGCTCAGGCTTATTATTTATTATTATTTATTCCATATTCTTCCGTATAAACTTCGGCGCGTAACTAGTTGCGCAGCTTTGAGAAAACTCAAAAAGTAAAAACGTAGAAACGTGCGACTTAATCGGGAATCAATTGGTATGACTTTTATAAGCGATTGGCGTGCACGTTTTTGCGCAACGTGCACAAACGTGCACTTTTTGCCCCATCCGGAACGCATTGCGTGAACTTTGGGGCCTCACCACTCGCATACCGTTACTCGAAAAATTCTGAACCGATTTAGAAAGTTGTAGGCCCTGAATTTAACTACAGTCATCTGGATTTTCAGAACGATGGCACGAATAGTTTTTGCACGAAGTGCAAAAACATTTCCAAATTTCCAAACTAATGGGGAAGATTTTCCCATGCATTTCAATGGCGCCATTATAAGCGGATGGGAAAATGTTGGGAAAAAAAAGACAAAATTCACCTTTTTTCCGAGTCACGTATCTTTCTCATACTTGCACGTAGAAAGGTCATTCAAACTTCAAAACGGAGGAAAACTTCTCTTCTCTCTCTAAACCCCGGACTGTTTTTTCCTAAAATGTACAATTTTCAAGATATGAGCGCTCAAGCGAGGACTGGAAATCACTTTTTTGTCAAATCTTCAGTGCGGTTCTAATTGATCAGAGTGCGAGAGACTTTAAAAAAATGATCATAATTTTTATTTGTAACTCGACCTCACGGCCAAACCGTAAAAGGTAGACAGATCATTTTTGGTCAGAATATAGACATAGGTTTTGTGATTCATAAAATGTGACTTTGACAGGCGTGGTGTGCACAAAATTTGAACGGGGAGACTAACAGCCATGCCAAATCCTGTCTTTCTCTGCATTGACTCCCATGTTAAATGAAGTTTTCTTCAAAAAAATCTCATTTTTGTTTTCGAATTGCCGTTACTAACACATTTTAAGGAATATCTGAATGAAAATAAGATTGACAGAATGTTCTGGGTTCTCCGTCTCTCACGATGTTTTCATTTTTCTGCTAAGAGCTACGGTTTGACCGCAAAGTGGAGTGATTTGAGGTTTGTCACAACCAAAAATCTAGCTGTCATTCCCGCTCCCTCTGTATCAGGTTCTTGTTGCCCCTAACAACCATAGCACAGCTGTGCTGATTAGACTGACCCAGACCTTGTCACATGACACAGTCATTACAGACTTCATGTAATATAACCTGGATAATGGAGAAATCTGAACCCTGACCTTTTGACCTTACATGATCCCCAGTCCTGCTGGGAACAGGTTCATTGGATATATATGTATATTATTATTATTATACATATAAATATTTACATTTGTATATTATATATACATATTAGCCCCGCCCCTTTTTCTGATTGGCCGATACGTTATAGTCCAATATCTTTTGATTGGTTTGACATAGAGACTCACGGGTGGTATCAAATGACTAAGTATCGAGCCCCTGACCCTCATTGGTGCAAATTAGCCCCGCCCCTTCTTCTGATTGGCTGATACGTTAAAGTCCAATATCTTTTGAATGGTTTGACATACAGAGACATGGGTGGTGTCAAATGACTAAGTATCGAGTCCCTGACCCTCATTGGTGCAAATTAGCCACGCCCCCTCTTCTGATTGGCCGATACGTTATAGTCCAATATCTTTTGAATGGTTTGACATACAGAGACATGGGTGGTGTCAAATGACTAAGTATGGAGTCCCTGACCCTCATTGGTGCAAATTAGCCACGCCCCTTCTTCTGATTGGCCGATACGTTATAGTCCAATATCTTTTGAATGGTTTGACATACAGAGACATGGGTGGTGTCAAATGACCAAGTATCGAGTCCCTGACCCTCATTGGTGCAAATTAGCCACGCCCCTTCTTCTGATTGGCTGATACGTTAAAGTCCAATATCTTTTGAATGGTTTGACATAGAGAGTCATGGGTGGTGTCAAATGACTAAGTATCGAATCCCTGACCCTCATTGGTGCAAATTAGCCCCGCCCCTTCTTCTGATTGGCCGATACGTTATAGTCCAATATCTTTTGAATGGTTTGACATAGAGAGTCATGGGTGGTGTCAAATGACTAAGTATCGAGTCCCTGACCCTCATTGGTACAAATTAGCCCCGCCCCTTCTTCTGATTGGCCGATACGTTATAGTCCAATATCTTTTGAATGGTTTGACATAGAGAGTCATGGGTGGTGTCAAATGACTAAGTATCGAGTCCCTGACCCTCATTGGTGCAAATTAGCCCCGCCCCTTCTTCTGATTGGCCGATACGTTATAGTCCAATATCTTTTGAATGGTTTGACATACAGATTCATGGATGATGTCATATTACTAAGTCTGGAGTCCTTGACCCTCATTGGTGCAAATTAGCCCCGCCCCTTCTTCTGATTGGCTGATACGTTATAGTCAAATATCTTTTGAATGGTATGACATACAGAATCATGGATGATGTCATATTAATCAGTATATTAATCAGTATCGAGCCCCGCGATCATCCGGCAGTAGTCCGTGGCACTTCAAAATTTCCCGGGAATTTTGGTCTAGTTATTATTTATTATTTATTCCATATTCTTCCGTATAAACTTCGGCGCGTAACTAGTTGCGCAGCTTTGAGAAAACTCAAAAAGTAAAAACGTAGAAACGTGCGACTTAATCGGGAATCAATTGGTATGACTTTTATAAGCGATTGGCGTGCACGTTTTTGCGCAACGTGCACAAACGTGCGCTTTTTGCCCCATCCGGAACGCATTGCGTGAACTTTGGGGCCTCACCACTCGCATACCGTTACTCGAAAAATTCTGAACCGATTTAGAAAGTTGTAGGCCCTGAATTTAACTACAGTCCTGTGGATTTTCAGAACGATGGCACGAATAGTTTTTGCACGAAGTGCAAAAACATTTCCAAATTTCCAAACTAATGGGGAAGATTTTCCCATGCATTTCAATGGCGCCATTATAAGCGGATGGGAAAATGTTGAGAAAAAAAAGACAAAATTCACCTTTTTTCCGAGTCACGTATCTTTCTCATACTTGGACGTAGAAACGTCATTCAAACTTCAAAACGGAGGAAAACTTCTCTTCTCTCTCCAAACCCCGGACTGTTTTTTCCTAAAATGTACACTTTTCAAGATATGAGCACTCAAGCGAGGACTGGAAATCACTTTTTTTCAAATCTAGAGCACGGGAGTCAGTTCGCTAGAGTGTAGTTAGACTGAAAAAAAAACATGATTTCTTATTTGTAACTCGAGGTCACGGCCAAACCGTAAAAGGTAGACAGATAATTTTTGGTCAGAATATAGACATAGATGTTGAGTTTCAAATAATGTGACTTTGACAGGCGTGGTGTGCACAAAATTGGAACGGCAGGGCCAACAGACACGGGAATTCCTGTCTCGATCTCCATTGAGTCCCATGTTAAATGAAGTTTTCTTAAAAAAAATCTCATTTTTGTTTTCGAATTGCCGTTACTAACACATTATAAGTGATATCTGTATGAAAATAACATTTCCGGAATCTGCTGGGTTCTCCGTCGCTCACGATGTTTTCATTTTTCTGCTAAGAGCTACGGTTTGATGACAAAGTGGAGTGATTTGAGGTTTGTCACAACCGAAAATATAGCTGAATCATGACCTCTGTATATATACTAGTAAGCTTCTGAAGTTTCTAGAAGCTTCTCTGTTCTGATGACTCATCTCCCCCGCAGGCTTCTGGGTCATGTGACCCAGGACTGGTCACATGACTCAGTCAGTACAGACTTAATATAATATAACCTGGAAAATGGAGAAATCTGAACCCTGACCTTCATCATCCTCTACCTTCATCATCATCTACCTTCATCATCCTCTACCTTCATCATCCTCTACCTTCATCATCCTCCTCTACCTTCATCATCCTCTACCTTCATCATCCTCTACCTTCATCATCCTCCTCTACCTTCATCATCCTCCTCTACCTTCATCATCCTCTACCTTCATCATCATCCTCTACCTTCATCCTCCTCTACCTTCACCATCCTCTACCTTCATCATCCTCCTCTACCTTCACCATCCTCCTCTACCTTCATCATCCTCCTCAACCATCCATCATCCATCCATCATCCCTCCATCCATCATCCCTCCATCATCCATCCATCCATCATCCATCCATCATCCATCCATCCATCCATCCATCCATCCCTCCATCCATCCATCATCCATCCATCATCCATCCATCCATCATCCATCCATCATCCCTCCATCCATCATCCCTCCATCATCCATCCATCCATCATCCATCCATCATCCATCCATCCATCCATCCATCCATCCCTCCATCCATCCATCATCCATCCATCATCCATCCATCCATCATCCATCCATCATCCATACATCCATCAATCATCCATCCATCATCCATCATCCATCCATCATCCATCCATCCATCAATCATCCATCCATCCATCCATCATCCATCCATCATCCGTCCATCATCCATCCATCATCCATCCATCCATCCATCATCCATCCATCCATCATCCATCCATCCATCATCCATCCATCCATCCATCCATCATCCATTCATCATCCATCCATCATCCATCCATCCCTCCATCCATCCATCATCCCTCCATCCATCACCCCTCCATCATCCATTCATCCATCATCCATCTATCATCCATCCATCCCTCCATCCATCCATCCATCCATCATCCATCCATTCATCCATCAATCATCCATCCATCCATCCATCATCCATCCATCCATCCATCCATCATCCATCCATCCATCCATCATCCATCCATCCATCCATTCATCATCGATCCATCATCCATCCATCATCCATCCATCCCTCCATCCATCCATCATCCCTCCATCCATCATCCCTCCATCATCCATCCATCCATCATCCATCCATCCATTCCTCCATCCATCCATCCATCCATCCATCATCCATCCATCATCCATCCATCTATCATCCATCCATCATCCATCCATCCATCATCCATCCATCATCCATCCATCATCCATCCATCCATCATCCATCCATCATCCATACATCCATCATCCATCCATCCATCCATCCATCATCCATCCATCATCCATCCATCCATCATCCATCCATCATCCATCCATCATCCATCCATCCATCATCCATCCATCATCCATCCATCCATCCACAGTATATACAGCATAATACAGTATACACTTCCGGGTCATGTGACCCAGAACTGGTCACATGACCAAGGGAATGCACATTAGCCCCGCCCCTTCTTCTGATTGGCTGATACGTTAAAGTCCAATATCTTTTGAATGGTTTGACATACAGAGACATGGGTGGTGTCAAATGACTAAGTATCGAGCCCCTGACCCTCATTGGTGCAAATTAGCCACGCCCCTTCTTCTGATTGGCTGATACGTTAAAGTCCAATATCTTTTGAATGGTTTGACATACAGAGACATGGGTGGTGTCAAATGACTAAGTATCGAGCCCCTGACCCTCATTGGTGCAAATTAGCCACGCCCCTTCTTCTGATTGGCTGATACGTTAAAGTCCAATATCTTTTGAATGGTTTGACATACAGAGACATGGGTGGTGTCAAATGACTAAGTATCGAGTCCCTGACCCTCATTGGTGCAAATTAGCCACGCCCCTTCTTCTGATTGGCTCATACGTTAAAGTCCAATATCTTTTGAATGGTTTGACATACAGAGACATGGGTGGTGTCAAATGACTAAGTATCGAGTCCCTGACCCTCATTGGTGCAAATTAGCCACGCCCCTTCTTCTGATTGGCCGATACGTTAAAGTCTAATATCTTTTGAATGGTTTGACATACAGAGACATGGGTGGTGTCAAATGACTAAGTATCGAGTCCCTGACCCTCATTGGTGCAAATTAGCCCCGCCCCTTCTTCTGATTGGCCGATACGTTATAGTCCAATATCTTTTGAATGGTTTGACATACAGAGACATGGGTGGTGTCAAATGACTAAGTATCGAGTCCCTGACCCTCATTGGTGCAAATTAGCCACGCCCCTTCTTCTGATTGGCTGATACGTTAAAGTCCAATATCTTTTGAATGGTTTGACATACAGAGACATGGGTGGTGTCAAATGACTAAGTATCGAGTCCCTGACCCTCATTGGTGCAAATTAGCCCCGCCCCTTCTTCTGATTGGCTGATACGTTAAAGTCCAATATCTTTTGAATGGTTTGACATACAGAGACATGGGTGGTGTCAAATGACTAAGTATGGAGTCCCTGACCCTCATTGGTGCAAATTAGCCACGCCCCTTCTTCTGATTGGCCGATACGTTATAGTCCAATATCTTTTGAATGGTTTGACATACAGAGACATGGGTGGTGTCAAATGACCAAGTATCGAGTCCCTGACCCTCATTGGTGCAAATTAGCCACGCCCCTTCTTCTGATTGGCCTATACGTTATAGTCCAATATCTTTTGAATGGTTTGACATAGAGAGTCATGGGTGGTGTCAAATGACCAAGTATCGAGTCCTTGACCTTCATGGGTGCATCCCGCGATCATCCGGCAGTAGTCCGTGGCACTTCAAAATTTCCCGGGAATTTTGGTCTAGTTATTATTATTATTCCATATTCTTCCGTATAAACTTCGGCGCGTAACTAGTTGCGCAGCTTTGAGAAAACTCAAAAAGTAAAAACGTAGAAACGTGCGACTTAATCGGGAATCAATTGGTATGACTTTTATTAGCGATTGGCATGCACGTTTTTGCGCAACGTGCACAAACGTGCGCTTTTTGCCCCATCCGGAACGCATTGCGAGAAGTTTGGGGCCTCACCACTCGCACACCGTTACTCGAAAAATTCTGAACCGATTTAGAAAGTTGTAGGCCCTGAATTTAACTACAGTCCTGTGGATTTTCAGAACGATGGCACGAATAGTTTTTGCACGAAGTGCAAAAACATTTCCAAATTTCCAAACTAATGGGGAAGATTTTCCCATGTATTTGTATGGGGCAGCATTTCACACTGTGGGTGTGAAATGTCCGGTGAAGGTTAAAAAAAAAAAAAAATCACCTTTTTTCCGAGTCACGTATCTTTCTCATACTTGCACGTAGAAACGTCATTCAAACTTCAAAACGGAGGAAAACTTCTCTTCTCTCTCCAAACCCCGGACTGTTTTTTCCTAAAATGTACACTTTTCAAGATATGAGCGCTCAAGCGAGGACTGGAAATCACTTTTTTGTCAAATCTTCAGTGCGGTTCTAATTGATCAGAGTGCGAGAGACTTTGAAAAAATGACCATAATTTTTATTTGTAACTCGAGCTCACGGCCGAACCGTAAAAGCTAGAAAGATAATCTTTGGTCAGAATGTAGACATAGATGTTGAGATTCAAATAATATGACTTTGACAGGCGTGGTGTGCACAAAATTTGAACGGGGGAGCCAAGAGTCACGCCAAATCCTGCCTCTGTCTCCATTGACTCCCATGTTAAATAACGTTTTCTTCAAAAAAATCTCATTTTTGTTTTCGAATTGCCGTTACTAACACATTTTAAGGAATATCTGAATAAAATTAAGATTGTCAGAATCTTCCGGGTTCTGTCTCTCTCACGATGTCTTTGTTTTTCTGCTAGGAGCTACAGTTTGATTACAAGGTGAAGTTATTTGAGGCTTGTCAAATCCGAAGAACTAGCTGAGTCATTCCAATACAATATACACTACCATACTTCCGGGTCATGTGACCCAGAACTAGTCACATGACCCACTCAATGCAGACTTCATAATACTTTACCTTGGATAATGGAGGAATCTGAACCCTGACCTTTTGACCTTACATGATCCCCAGTCCTGCTGGGGACAGGTTCATGGGATATATATGTATATTATTATTATTATACATATAAATATTTACATTTGTATATTATATATACATATTAGCCCCGCCCCTTCTTCTGATTGGCCGATACGTTATAGTCCAATATCTTTTGAATGGTTTGACATAGAGACTCACGGGTGGTATCAAATGACTAAGTATCGAGCCCCTGACCCTCATTGGTGCAAATTAGCCCCGCCCCTTCTTCTGATTGGCTGATACGTTAAAGTCCAATATCTTTTGAATGGTTTGACATACAGAGACATGGGTGGTGTCAAATGACTAAATATCGAGTCCCTGACCCTCATTGGTGCAAATTAGCCACGCCCCTTCTTCTGATTGGCTGATACATTAAAGTACAATATCTTTTGAATGGTTTGACATACAGAGACATGGGTGGTGTCAAATGACTAAGTATGGAGTCCCTGACCCTCATTGGTGCAAATTAGCCACGCCCCTTCTTCTGATTGGCTGATACGTTAAAGTCCAATATCTTTTGAATGGTTTGACATACAGAGACATGGGTGGTGTCAAATGACTAAGTATCGAGTCCCTGACCCTCATTGGTGCAAATTAGCCCCGCCCCTTCTTCTGATTGGCTGATACGTTAAAGTCCAATATCTTTTGAATGGTTTGACATACAGAGACATGGGTGGTGTCAAATGACTAAGTATCGAGTCCCTGACCCTCATTGGTGCAAATTAGCCCCGCCTCTTCTTCTGATTGGCCGATACGTTAAAGTCCAATATCTTTTGAATGGTTTGACATACAGAGACATGGGTGGTGTCAAATGACTAAGTATCGAGTCCCTGACCCTCATTGGTGCAAATTAGCCACGCCCCTTCTTCTGATTGGCCGATACGTTATAGTCCAATATCTTTTGAATGGTTTAACATACAGAGACATGGGTGGTGTCAAATGACTAAGTATCGAGTCCCTGACCCTCATTGGTGCAAATTAGCCACGCCCCTTCTTCTGATTGGCTTATACGTTAAAGTCCAATATCTTTTGAATGGTTTGACATACAGAGACATGGGTGGTGTCAAATGACAAAGTATCGAGTCCTTGACCTTCATGGGTGCATCCCGCGATCATCCGGCAGTAGTCCGTGGCACTTCAAAATTTCCCGGGAATTTTGTCTAGTTAGTGCCACGGCTGCGCCACGTGGCACTCCTCCTCCATTGAGCTTCGCAATGGAGGAGGAGTGCCTCGTGCGCAGCACGAGGCACTCTTACTATTGCTCAGGCTTATTATTTATTTATTATTACATATTCTTCCGTATAAACTTCGGCGCGTAACTAGTCCCTCAGCTTTGAGAAAACGCGAAAAGTAAAAACGTAGAAACGTGCGCCTTAATCGGGAATCGATTGGTATGACTTTTATTAGCGATTGGCGTGCACGTTTTTGCGCAACGTGCACAAACGTGCACTTTTTGCCCCATCCGGAACGCATTGCGTCAACTTTGGGGCCTCACCACTCGCACACCGTTACTCGAAAAATTATGAACCGATTTAGAAAGTTGTAGGCCCTGAATTTAACTACATTCCTGTGGATTTTCAGAACGATGGCACGAATAGTTTTTGCACGAAGTGCAAAAACATTTCCAAATTTCCAAACTAATGGGGACCATGTATTTGTATGGGGCAGCATTTCACACTGTGTGTGGGATGAGGTTAAAAAAAAAAAAATCACCTTTTTTCTGAGTCACCTATCTTTCTCATACTTGCACGTAGAAACGTCATTCAAACTTCAAAACGGAGGAAAACTTCTCTTCTCTCTCTAAACCCCAGACTGTTTTTTCCTAAAATGTACACTTTTCAAGATATGAGCCCTCAAGCGAGGACTGGAAATCACTTTTTTGTCAAATCTTCAGTGCGGTTCTAATTGATCAGAGTGCAAGAGACTTTGAAAAAATGACCATAATTTTTATTTGTAACTCGAGCTCACGGCCGAACCGTAAAAGCTAGAAAGATAATCTTTGGTCAGAATGTAGACATAGATGTTGAGATTCAAATAATGTGACTTTGACAGGCGTGGTGTGCACAAAATTTGAACGGGGGAGCCAAGAGTCACGCCAAATCCTGCCTCTGTCTCCATTGACTCTAATGTTAAAATAAGTTTTCTTCAAAAAAATCTCATTTTTGTTTTCGAATTGCCGTTACTAACACATTTTAAGGAATATCTGAATAAAATTAAGATTGTCAGAATCTTCCGGGTTCTGTCTCTCTCACGATGTCTTTGTTTTTCTGCTAGGAGCTACAGTTTGATTACAAGGTGAAGTTATTTGAGGCTTGTCAAATCCGAAAAACTAGCTGAGTCATTCCAATACAATATACACTACCATACTTCCGGGTCATGTGACCCAGAACTAGTCACATGACCCACTCAATGCAGACTTCATAATACTTTACCTTGGATAATGGAGGAATCTGAACCCTGACCTTTTGACCTTACATGATCCCCAGTCCTGCTGGGGACAGGTTCATGGGATATATATGTATATTATTATTATTATACATATAAATATTTACATTTGTATATTATATATACATATTAGCCCCGCCCCTTCTTCTGATTGGCCGATACGTTATAGTCCAATATCTTTTGAATGGTTTGACATAGAGACTCACGGGTGGTATCAAATGACTAAGTATCGAGCCCCTGACCCTCATTGGTGCAAATTAGCCCCGCCCCTTCTTCTGATTGGCTGATACGTTAAAGTCCAATATCTTTTGAATGGTTTGACATACAGAGACATGGGTGGTGTCAAATGACTAAGTATCGAGTCCCTGACCCTCATTGGTGCAAATTAGCCACGCCCCTTCTTCTGATTGGCCGATACGTTATAGTCCAATATCTTTTGAATGGTTTGACATACAGAGACATGGGTGGTGTCAAATGACTAAGTATCGAGTCCCTGACCCTCATTGGTGCAAATTAGCCACGCCCCTTCTTCTGATTGGCTGATACGTTAAAGTCCAATATCTTTTGAATGGTTTGACATACAGAGACATGGGTGGTGTCAAATGACTAAGTATCGAGTCCCTGACCCTCATTGGTGCAAATTAGCCCCGCCCCTTCTTCTGATTGGCTGATACGTTAAAGTCCAATATCTTTTGAATGGTTTGACATACAGAGACATGGGTGGTGTCAAATGACTAAGTATGGAGTCCCTGACCCTCATTGGTGCAAATTAGCCACGCCCCTTCTTCTGATTGGCCGATACGTTATAGTCCAATATCTTTTGAATGGTTTGACATACAAAGACATGGGTGGTGTCAAATGACCAAGTATCGAGTCCCTGACCCTCATTGGTGCAAATTAGCCACGCCCCTTCTTCTGATTGGCCGATACGTTAAAGTCCAATATCTTTTGAATGGTTTGACATAGAGAGTCATGGGTGGTGTCAAATGACCAAGTATCGAGTCCTTGACCTTCATGGGTGCATCCCGCGATCATCCGGCAGTAGTCCGTGGCACTTCAAAATTTCCCGGGAATTTTGGTCTAGTTATTTATTATTATTCCATATTCTTCCGTATAAACTTCGGCGCGTAACTAGTTGCGCAGCTTTGAGAAAACTCAAAAAGTAAAAACGTAGAAACGTGCGGCTTAATCGGGAATCAATTGGTATGACTTTTATAAGCGATTGGCGTGCACGTTTTTGCGCAACGTGCACAAACGTGCGCTTTTTGCCCCATCGTGAACGCATTGCGTGAACTTTGGGGCCTCAACACTCGCACACCGTTACTCGAAAAATTATGAACCGATTTAGAAAGTTGTAGGCCCTGAATTTAACTACAGTCCTGTGGATTTTCAGAACGATGGCACGAATAGTTTTTGCACGAAGTGCAAAAACATTTCCACATTTCCAAACTAATGGGGAAGATTTTCCCATGTATTTGTATGGGGCAGCATTTCACACTGTGGGTGTGAAATGTCCGGTGAAGGTTAAAAAAAAAAAAAAATCACCTTTTTTCCGAGTCACCTATCTTTCTCATACTTGCACTTAGAAACGTCATTCAAACTTCAAAACGGAGGAAAACTTCTCTTCTCTCTCTAAACCCCGGACTGTTTTTTCCTAAAATGTACACTTTTCAAGATATGAGCCTTCAAGCGAGGACTAAAAAACCCCCTTTTTCAAATCTAGAGTGGAGGTTTGAATTGATCAGAGTGAGCAGAACCCTGAAAAAATGATCATAATTTTTATTTGTAACTCGACCTCACGGCCAAACCGTAAAAGGTAGACAGATCATTTTTGGTCAGAATATAGACATAGGTTTTGTGATTCATAAAATGTGACTTTGACAGGCGTGGTGTGCACAAAATTTGAACGGGGGAGCCAAGAGTCACGCCAAATCCTGCCTCTGTCTCCATTAAGTCTAATGTTAAAATAAGTTTTCTTCAAAAAAATCTCATTTTTGTTTTCGAATTGCCGTTACTAACACATTTTAAGGAATATCTGAATAAAATTAAGATTGTCAGAATCTTCCGGGTTCTGTCTCTCTCACGATGTCTTTGTTTTTCTGCTAGGAGCTACAGTTTGATTACAAGGTGAAGTTATTTGAGGCTTGTCAAATCCGAAGAACTAGCTGAGTCATTCCAATACAATATACACTACCATACTTCCGGGTCATGTGACCCAGAACTAGTCACATGACCCACTCAATGCAGACTTCATAATACTTTACCTTGGATAATGGAGGAATCTGAACCCTGACCTTTTGACCTTACATGATCCCCAGTCCTGCTGGGGACAGGTTCATGGGATATATATGTATATTATTATTATTATTATACATATAAATATTTACATTTGTATATTATATATACATATTAGCCCCGCCCCTTCTTCTGATTGGCCGATACGTTATAGTCCAATATCTTTTGAATGGTTTGACATAGAGACTCACGGGTGGTATCAAATGACTAAGTATCGAGCCCCTGACCCTCATTGGTGCAAATTAGCCCCGCCCCTTCTTCTGATTGGCTGATACGTTAAAGTCCAATATCTTTTGAATGGTTTGACATACAGAGACATGGGTGGTGTCAAATGACTAAGTATCGAGTCCCTGACCCTCATTGGTGCAAATTAGCCACGCCCCTTCTTCTGATTGGCCGATACGTTATAGTCCAATATCTTTTGAATGGTTTGACATACAGAGACATGGGTGGTGTCAAATGACTAAGTATCGAGTCCCTGACCCTCATTGGTGCAAATTAGCCACGCCCCTTCTTCTGATTGGCTGATACGTTAAAGTCCAATATCTTTTGAATGGTTTGACATACAGAGACATGGGTGGTGTCAAATGACTAAGTATCGAGTCCCTGACCCTCATTGGTGCAAATTAGCCCCGCCCCTTCTTCTGATTGGCTGATACGTTAAAGTCCAATATCTTTTGAATGGTTTGACATACAGAGACATGGGTGGTGTCAAATGACTAAGTATGGAGTCCCTCACCCTCATTGGTGCAAATTAGCCACGCCCCTTCTTCTGATTGGCCGATACGTTATAGTCCAATATCTTTTGAATGGTTTGACATACAGAGACATGGGTGGTGTCAAATGACCAAGTATCGAGTCCCTGACCCTCATTGGTGCAAATTAGCCACGCCCCTTCTTCTGATTGGCTGATACGTTAAAGTCCAATATCTTTTGAATGGTTTGGCATACAGAGACATGGGTGGTGTCAAATGACTAAGTATCGAGTCCCTGACCCTCATTGGTGCAAATTAGCCACGCCCCTTCTTCTGATTGGCCGATACGTTATAGTCCAATATCTTTTGAATGGTTTGACATAGAGAGTCATGGGTGGTGTCAAATGACCAAGTATCGAGTCCTTGACCTTCATGGGTGCATCCCGCGATCATCCGGCAGTAGTCCGTGGCACTTCAAAATTTCCCGGGAATTTTGGTCTAGTTAGTGCCACGGCTGCGCCACGTGGCACGCCTCCTCCATTGAGCTGCGCAAGCTCAATGGAGGAGGAGTGCCTCGTGCGCAGCACGAGGCACTCATACTATTGCTCAGGCTTATTATTATTATATATTCTTCCGTAAAAACTTTGGCGCGTAACTAGTCCCGCAGCTTTGAGAAAACGCGAAAAGTAAAAACGTACAAACGTGCGCCTTAATCGGGAATCGATTGGTATGACTTTTATAAGCAATTGGCGTGCACGTTTTTGCGCAACGTGCACAAACGTGCACTTTTTGCCCCATCCGGAACGCATTGCGTGAACTTTGGGGCCTCACCACTCGCACACCGTTACTCGAAAAATTCTGAACCGATTTAGAAAGTTTTAGGCCCTGAATTTAACTACAGTCCTGTGGATTTTCAGAACGATGGCACGAATAGTTTTTGCACGAAGTGCAAAAACATTTCCAAATTTCCAAACTAATGGGGAAGATTTTCCCATGCATTTCAATGGCGCCATTATAAGCGGATGGGAAAATGTTGAGAAAAAAAGACAAAATTCACCTCTTTTCCGAGTCACGTATCTTTCTCATACTTGGACGTAGAAACGTCATTCAAACATCAAAACGGAGGAAAACTTCTCTTCTCTCTCCAAACCCCGGACTGTTTTTTCCTAAAATGTACACTTTTCAAGATATGAGCCCTCAAGCGAGGTCTGGAAATCACTTTTTTTCAAATCTAGAGCACAGGAGTCAGTTTGCTAGAGTGTAGTTACACTGAAAAAAAAACATGATTTCTTATTTGTAACTCGAGGTCACGGCCAAACCGTAAAAGGTAGACAGATCATTTTTGGTCAGAATATAGACATAGGTGTTGTGATTTATAAAATGTGACTTTGACAGGCGTGGTGTGCAGAAAATTTTAACGGGGGGCCCAACAGACGCGCCAATTCCTGTCTCGCTGTTCATTGACTCCCATGTTAAAAAACATTTTCTTAAAAAAAATCTCATTTTTGTTTTCGAATTGCCGTTACTCACACATTTTAAGGAATATCTGAATGAAAATAAGATTGACAGAATGTTCTGGGTTCTCCGTCTCTCACGATGTTTTCATATTTCTGCTAAGAGCTACGGTTTGACCGCAAGGTGGAGTGATTTCAGGTTTGTCACAACTGAAAATCTAGCTGTCATTCCCGCTCCCTCTGTATCAGGTTCTTGTTGCCCCTAACAACCAGAGCTCAGGTGTACTGATTAGACTGACCCAGACCTGGTCACATGACACAGTCATTACAGACTTCATGTAATATAACCTGGAAAATGGAGGAATCTGAACCCTGACCTTTTGACCTTACATGATCCCCAGTCCTGCTGGGAACAGGTTCATTGGATATATATGTATATTATTATTATTATACATATAAATATTTACATTTGTATATTATATATACATATTAGCCCCGCCCCTTCTTGTGATTGGCCGATACGTTAAAGTCCAATATCTTTTGAATGGTTTGACATACAGAGGCATGGGTGGTGTCAAATGACTAAGTATCGAGTCCCTGACCCTCATTGGTGCAAATTAGCCACGCCCCTTCTTCTGATTGGCCGATACGTTATAGTCCAAAATCTTTTGAATGGTTTGACATACAGAGACATGGGTGGTGTCAAATGACTAACTATCGAGTCCCTGACCCTCATTGGTGCAAATTAGCCACGCCCCTTCTTCTGATTGGCTGATACGTTAAAGTCCAATATCTTTTGAATGGTTTGACATACAGAGACATGGGTGGTGTCAAATGACTAAGTATCGAGTCCCTGACCCTCATTGGTTCAAATTAGCCCCGCCCCTTCTTCTGATTGGCTGATACGTTAAAGTCCAATATCTTTTGAATGGTTTGACATACAGAGACATGGGTGGTGTCAAATGACTAAGTATCGAGTCCCTGACCCTCATTGGTGCAAATTAGCCCCGCCCCTTCTTCTGATTGGCTGATACGTTAAAGTCCAATATCTTTTGAATGGTTTGACATACAGAGACATGGGTGGTGTCAAATGACTAAGTATGGAGTCCCTGACCCTCATTGGTGCAAATTAGCCACGCCCCTTCTTCTGATTGGCCGATACGTTATAGTCCAATATCTTTTGAATGGTTTGACATACAGAGACATGGGTGGTGTCAAATGACTAAGTATCGAGTCCCTGACCCTCATTGGTGCAAATTAGCCACGCCCCTTCTTCTGATTGGCTGATACGTTAAAGTCCAATATCTTTTGAATGGTTTGACATACAGAGACATGGGTGGTGTCAAATGACTAAGTATCGAGTCCCTGACCCTCATTGGTGCAAATTAGCCCTGCCCCTTCTTCTGATTGGCCGATACGTTATAGTCCAATATCTTTTGAATGGTTTGACATAGAGAGTCATGGGTGGTGTCAAATGACTAAGTATCGAGTCCTTGACCTTCATTGGTGCAAATTAGCCACGCCCCTTCTTCTGATTGGCTGATACGTTAAAGTCCAATATCTTTTGAATGGTTTGACATACAGAGACATGGGTGGTGTCAAATGACTAAGTATCGAGTCCCTGACCCTCATTGGTGCAAATTAGCCACGCCCCTTCTTCTGATTGGCCGATACGTTATAGTCCAATATCTTTTGAATGGTTTGACATAGAGAGTCATGGGTGGTGTCAAATGACTAAGTATCGAGTCCTTGACCTTCATGGGTGCATCCCGCGATCATCCGGCAGTAGTCCGTGGCACTTCAAAATTTCCCGGGAATTTTGGTCTAGTTATTTATTATTATTCCATATTCTTCCGTATAAACTTCGGCGCGTAACTAGTTGCGCAGCTTTGAGAAAACTCAAAAAGTAAAAACGTAGAAACGTGCGACTTAATCGGGAATCAATTGGTATGACTTTTATAAGCGATTGGCGTGCACGTTTTTGCGCAACGTGCACAAACGTGCGCTTTTTGCCCCATCCGGAACGCATTGCGTGAACTTTGGGGCCTCACCACTCGCATACCGTTACTCGAAAAATTCTGAACCGATTTAGAAAGTTGTAGGCCCTGAATTTAACTACAGTCCTCTGGATTTTCAGAACGATGGCACGAATAGTTTTTGCACGAAGTGCAAAAACATTTCCAAATTTCCAAACTAATGGGGAACTGTTTTCCCATGCATTTCAATGGCGCCATTCAAAGCGGATGGGAAAATGTTGAGAAAAAAAAGACAAAATTCACCTTTTTTCCAAGTCACGTATCTTTCTCATACTTGCACGTAGAAACGTCATTCAAACTTCAAAACGGAGGAAAACTTCTCTTCTCTCTCTAAACCCCGGACTGTTTTTTCCTAAAATGTACACTTTTCAAGATATGAGCGCTCAAGCGAGGACTGGAAATCACTTTTTTTCAAATCTAGAGCACGGGAGTCAGTTCGCTAGAGTGTAGTTAGACTGAAAAAAAAACATGATTTCTTATTTGTAACTCGAGGTCACGGCCAAACCGTAAAAGGTAGAAAGATAATTTTTGGTCAGAATATAGACATAGGTGTTGTGATTTATAAAATGTGACTTTGACAGGCGTGGTGTGCACAAAATTTTAACGGGGGGCCCAACAGACGCGCCAAATCCTGTCTCGCCCTTCATTGACTCCCATTATAAAAAACGTTTTCTTCAAAAAAATCTAATTTTTGTTTTCGAATTGCCGTTACTAACACATTTTAAGGAATATCTGTATGAAAATAACATTTAGAGAATCTGCTAGGTTATCTGTTTCTCAAAATGTTTTCGTTTTTCTGCTAAGAGCTACGGTTTCATCACAGGGTGAAGTTATTTCAGGCTTGTCAAAACCGAAAATCTAGCTGACTCATTCCAATACAGTATACAGCATAATACAGTATACACTTCCGGGTCACATGACCCAGTCAATGCACATTAGCCCCGCCCCTTCTTCTGATTGGCTGATACGTTATAGTCCAATATCTTTTGAATGGTTTGACATACAGAGACACGGGTGATGTCATATTACTCAGTATCAGGTCCTTGACCTTTATTGGTCCAAATTAGCCACGCCCCTTCTTCTGATTGGCCGATACGTTATAGTCCAATATCTTTTGAATGGTTTGACATACAGAGTAATGGGTGATGACATATTACTCTGGAATGGCAGGTGTTTATTATAGGATGTTAGTGTTATTATGGGATGGAAGGTGTTTTTATAGAACCAGACTAGAACCAGACCAGACTAGAACCAGACTAGAACCAGAACCAGACTAGAACCAGACTAGAACCAGAACCAGACTAGAACCAGACCAGAACCAGACTAGAACCAGAACCAGACGACAACCAGACTAGAACCAGAACCAGACTAGAACCAGACCAGAACCAGACTAGAACCACAACCAGACGACAACCAGACTAGAACCAGAACCAGACTAGAACCAGACCAGAACCAGACTAGAACCAGACTAGAACCAGAACCAGACTAGAACCAGACTAGAACCAGAACCAGACCAGAACCAGACTAGAACCAGACTAGAACCAGACTAGAACCAGAACCAGAACCAGACTAGAACCAGACTAGAACCAGAACCAGACTAGAACCAGAACCAGACTAGAACCAGACTAGAACCAGAACCAGACTAGAACCAGAACCAGACTAGAACCAGAACCAGACTAGAACCAGACTAGAACCCGAACCAGACTAGAACCAGAACCAGACTAGAACCAGAACCAGACTAGAACCAGACTAGAACCAGAACCAGACTAGAACTAGAACCAGACTAGAACCAGAACCAGATCAGAACCAGGACCAGAACCAGACTAGAACCAGAACCAGGACCAGAACCAGACTAGAACCAGAACCAGACTAGAACCAGACTAGAACCAGAACCAGACTAGAACTAGAACCAGACTAGAACCAGAACCAGATCAGAACCAGGACCAGAACCAGACTAGAACCAGATCAGAACCAGAACCAGACTAGAACCAGAACCAGAACCAGACTAGAACCAGACTAGAACCAGACTAGAACCAGACTAGAACCAGAACCAGAACCAGAACCAGACCAGAACCAGAACCAGACTAGAACCAGACTAGAACGAAAATCTAGCTGACTCATTCCAATACAGTATATACAGCATAATACAGTATACACTTCCGGGTCATGTGATCAGTCAATGCACATTAGCCCCGCCCCTTCTTCTGATTGGCTGATACGTTAAAGTCCAATATCTTTTAAATGGTTTGACATACAGAGACATGGGTGGTGTCATATTACTCAGTATCAGGTCCTTGACCTTTATTGGTGCAAATTAGCCACGCCCCTTCTTCTGATTGGCTGATACGTTAAAGTCCAATATCTTTTGAATGGTTTGACATACAGAGACATGGGTGGTGTCAAATGACTAAGTATCGAGTCCCTGACCCTCATTGGTGCAAATTAGCCACGCCCCTTCTTCTGATTGGCTGATACGTTAAAGTCCAATATCTTTTGAATGGTTTGACATACAGAGACATGGGTGGTGTCAAATGACTAAGTATCGAGTCCCTGACCATCATTGGTGCAAATTAGCCCCGCCCCTTCTTCTGATTGGCTGATACGTTAAAGTCCAATATCTTTTGAATGGTTTGACATACAGATACATGGGTGGTGTCAAATGACAAAGTATCGAGTCCCTGACCCTCATTGGTGCAAATTAGCCCCGCCCCTTCTTCTGATTGGCCGATACGTTATAGTCCAATATCTTTTGAATGGTTTGACATAGAGAGTCATGGGTGGTGTCAAATGACCAAGTATCGAGTCCTTGACCTTCATGGGTGCATCCCGCGATCATCCGGCAGTAGTCCGTGGCACTTCAAAATTTCCCGGGAATTTTGGTCTAGTTAGTGCCACGGCTGCGCCACGTGGCACGCCTCCTCCATTGAGATGCGCAAGCTCAATGGAGGAGGAGTGCCTCGTGCGCAGCACGAGGCACTAATACTATTGCTCAGGCTTATTATTTATTATTTATTTATTCCATATTCTTCCGTATAAACTTCGGCGCGTAACTAGTCGCACAGCTTTGAGAAAACTCAAAAAGTAAAAACGTAGAAACGTGCGACTTAATCGGGAATCAATTGGTATGACTTTTATAAGCGATTGGCGTGCACGTTTTTGCGCAACGTGCACAAACGTGCGCTTTTTGCCCCATCCGGAACGCATTGCGTGAACTTTGGGGCCTCACCACTCGCATACCGTTACTCGAAAAATTCTGAACCGATTTAGAAAGTTGTAGGCCCTGAATTTAACTACAGTCCTCTGGATTTTCAGAACGATGGCACGAATAGTTTTTGCACGAAGTGCAAAAACATTTCCAAATTTCCAAACTAATGGGGAAGATTTTCCCATGTATTTGTATGGGGCAGCATTTCACACTGTGGGTGTAAAATGTCAGGTGAAGGTTAAAAAAAAAAAAAAATCACCTTTTTTCTGAGTCACCTATCTTTCTCATACTTGCACGTAGAAACGTCATTCAAACTTCAAAAAGGAGGAAAACTTCTCTTCTCTCTCTAAACCCCGGACTGTTTTTTCCTAAAATGTACACTTTTCAAGATATAAGCCTTCAAGCGAGGACTAAAAAACCCCCTTTTTCAAATCTAGAGTGGAGGTTTTAATTGATCAGAGTGAGCAGAACCCTGAAAAAATGACCATAATTTTTATTTGTAACTCGACCTCACGGCCGAACCGTAAAAGCTGGACAGATAATTTTTGGTCAGAATGTAGACATACATTTTGGTATTCTTAAAATGTGACTTTGACAGGCGTGGTGTGCACAAAATTTAAACGGGGAGACTAAGAGCCATGCCAATTCCTGTCTCTCTCTCCATTCACTGCAATGTTAAATAAAAATTTCTTCAAAAAAATCTCATTTTTGTTTTCGAATTGCCGTTACTAACACATTTTAAGGAATATCTGAATAAAATTAAGATTGTCAGAATCTTCCGGGTTCTGTCTCTCTCACGATGTCTTTGTTTTTCTGCTAGGAGCTACAGTTTGTTTACAAGGTGAAGTTATTTGAGGCTTGTCAAATCCGAATAACTAGCTGAGTCATTCCAATACAATATACACTACCATACTTCCGGGTCATGTGACCCAGAACTAGTCACATGACCCACTCAATGCAGAGTTCATAATACTTTACCTTGGATAATGGAGGAATCTGAACCCTGACCTTTTGACCTTACATGATCCCCAGTCCTGCTGGGGACAGGTTCATGGGATATATATGTATATTATTATTATTATACATATAAATATTTACATTTGTATATTATATATACATATTAGCCCCGCCCCTTCTTCTGATTGGCCGATACGTTATAGTCCAATATCTTTTGAATGGTTTGACATAGAGACTCACGGGTGGTATCAAATGACTAAGTATCGAGCCCCTGACCCTCATTGGTGCAAATTAGCCCCGCCCCTTCTTCTGATTGGCTGATACGTTATAGTCCAATATCTTTTGAATGGTTTGACATAGAGACTCACGGGTGGTATCAAATGACTAAGTATCGAGTCCCTGACCCTCATTGGTGCAAATTAGCCCCGCCCCTTCTTCTGATTGGCTGATACGTTATAGTCCAATATCTTTTGAATGGTTTGACATACAGAGACATGGGTGGTGTCAAATGACTAAGTATCGAGTCCCTGACCCTCATTGGTGCAAATTAGCCACGCCCCTTCTTCTGATTGGCCGATACGTTATAGTCCAATATCTTTTGAATGGTTTGACATACAGAGACATGGGTGGTGTCAAATGACTAAGTATCGAGTCCCTGACCCTCATTGGTGCAAATTAGCCACGCCCCTTCTTCTGATTGGCTGATACGTTAAAGTCCAATATCTTTTGAATGGTTTGACATACAGAGACATGGGTGGTGTCAAATGACTAAGTATCGAGTCCCTGACCCTCATTGGTGCAAATTAGCCCCGCCCCTTCTTCTGATTGGCTGATACGTTAAAGTCCAATATCTTTTGAATGGTTTGACATACAGAGACATGGGTGGTGTCAAATGACTAAGTATGGAGTCCCTGACCCTCATTGGTGCAAATTAGCCACGCCCCTTCTTCTGATTGGCCGATACGTTATAGTCCAATATCTTTTGAATGGTTTGACATACAGAGACATGGGTGGTGTCAAATGACCAAGTATCGAGTCCCTGACCCTCATTGGTGCAAATTAGCCACGCCCCTTCTTCTGATTGGCCGATACGTTATAGTCCAATATCTTTTGAATGGTTTGACATAGAGAGTCATGGGTGGTGTCAAATGACTAAGTATCGAGTCCTTGACCTTCATGGGTGCATCCCGCGATCATCCGGCAGTAGTCCGTGGCACTTCAAAATTTCCCGGGAATTTTGGTCTAGTTAGTGCCACGGCTGCGCCACGTGGCACTCCTCCTCCATTGAGCTGCGCAAGCTCAATGGAGGAGGAGTGCCTCGTGCGCAGCACGAGGCACTCTTACTATTGCTCAGGCTTATTATTATTATATATTCTTCCGTAAAAACTTTGGCGCGTAACTAGTCCCGCAGCTTTGAGAAAACGCGAAAAGTAAAAACGTACAAACGTGCGCCTTGATCGGGAATCGATTGGTATGACTTTTATAAGCAATTGGCGTGCACGTTTTTGCGCAACGTGCACAAACGTGCGCTTTTTGCCCCATCCGGAACGCATTGCGTGAACTTTGGGGCCTCACCACTCGCACACCGTTACTCGAAAAATTATGAACCGATTTAGAAAGTTGTAGGCCCTGAATTTAACTACAGTCCTGTGGATTTTCAGAACGATGGCACGAATAGTTTTTGCACGAAGTGCAAAAACATTTCCAAATTTCCAAACTAATGGGGAAGATTTTCCCATGCATTTCAATGGCGCCATTATAAGCGGATGGGAAAATGTTGAGAAAAAAAGACAAAATTCACCTCTTTTCCGAGTCACGTATCTTTCTCATACTTGGACGTAGAAACGTCATTCAAACATCAAAACGGAGGAAAACTTCTCTTCTCTCTCCAAACCCCGGACTGTTTTTTCCTAAAATGTACACTTTTCAAGATATGAGCCCTCAAGCGAGGTCTGGAAATCACTTTTTTTCAAATCTAGAGCACGGGAGTCAGTTTGCTAGAGTGTAGTTACACTGAAAAAAAAAACATGATTTCTTATTTGTAACTCGAGGTCACGGCCAAACCGTAAAAGGTAGACAGATCATTTTTGGTCAGAATATAGACATAGGTGTTGTGATTTATAAAATGTGACTTTGACAGGCGTGGTGTGCACAAAATTTGAACGGGGGGCCCAACAGACGCGCCAATTCCTGTCTCGCTGTTCATTGACTCCCATGTTAAAAAACATTTTCTTAAAAAAAATCTCATTTTTGTTTTCGAATTGCCGTTACTAACACATTTTAAGGAATATCTGAATGAAAATAAGATTGACAGAATGTTCTGGGTTCTCCGTCTCTCACGATGTTTTCATTTTTCTGCTAAGAGCTACGGTTTGACCGCAAAGTGGAGTGATTTGAGGTTTGTCACAACCGAAATCTAGCTGTCATTCCCGCTCCCTCTGTATCAGGTTCTTGTTGCCCCTAACAACCGGAGCACAGCTGTGCTGATTAGACTGACCCAGACCTGGTCACATGACCCACTCAATGCAGACTTCATAATACTTTACCTTGGATAATGGAGGAATCTGAACCCTGACCTTTTGACCTTACATGATCCCCAGTCCTGCTGGGGACAGGTTCATGGGATATATATGTATATTATTATTATTATACATATAAATATTTACATTTGTATATTATATATACATATTAGCCCCGCCCCTTCTTCTGATTGGCCGATATGTTATAGTCCAATATCTTTTGAATGGTTTGACATAGAGACTCACGGGTGGTATCAAATGACTAAGTATCGAGCCCCTGACCCTCATTGGTGCAAATTAGCCCCGCCCCTTCTTCTGATTGGCCGATACGTTATAGTCCAATATCTTTTGAATGGTTTGACATAGAGAGTAATGGGTGGTGTCAAATGACTAAGTATCGAGTCCCTGACCCTCATTGGTGCAAATTAGCCCCGCCCCTTCTTCTGATTGGCCGATACGTTAAAGTCCAATATCTTTTGAATGGTTTGACATACAGAGACATGGGTGGTGTCAAATGACTAAGTATCGAGCCCCTGACCCTCATTGGTGCAAATTAGCCCCGCCCCTTCTTCTGATTGGCTGATACGTTAAAGTCCAATATCTTTTGAATGGTTTGACATACAGAGACATGGGTGGTGTCAAATGACTAAGTATCGAGCCCCTGACCCTCATTGGTGCAAATTAGCCCCGCCCCTTCTTCTGATTGGCTGATACGTTAAAGTCCAATATCTTTTGAATGGTTTGACATACAGAGACATGGGTGGTGTCAAATGACTAAGTATCCAGTCCCTGACCCTCATTGGTGCAAATTAGCCACGCCCCTTCTTCTGATTGGCCGATACGTTATAGTCCAATATCTTTTGAATGGTTTGGCATACAGAGACATGGGTGGTGTCAAATGACTAAGTATCGAGTCCCTGACCCTCATTGGTGCAAATTAGCCACGCCCCTTCTTCTGATTGGCTGATACGTTAAAGTCCAATATCTTTTGAATGGTTTGACATACAGAGACATGGGTGGTGTCAAATGACTAAGTATCGAGTCCCTGACCCTCATTGGTGCAAATTAGCCCCGCCCCTTCTTCTGATTGGCCAATACGTTATAGTCCAATATCTTTGGAATGGTTTGACATAGAGAGTCATGGGTGGTATCAAATGACAAAGTATCGAGTCCTTGATCTTCATGGGTGCATCCCGCGATCATCCGGCAGTAGTCCGTGGCACTTCAAAATTTCCCGGGAATTTTGGTCTAGTTAGTGCCACGGCTGCGCCACGTGGCACGCCTCCTCCATTGAGCTGCGCAAGCTCAATGGAGGAGGAGTGCCTCGTGCGCAGCACGAGGCACTCATACTATTGCTCAGGCTTATTTATTATTTATTATATATTCTTCCGTAAAAACTTTGTCCGGCTACTCCTCCTACAGCTTTGAGAAAACGCGAAAAGTAAAAACGTAGAAACGTGCACCTTAATCGGGAATCGATGGGTATGACTTTTATTAGCGATTGGCGTGCACGTTTTTGCGCAACGTGCACAAACGTGCGCTTTTTGCCCCATCCGGAACGCATTGCGTGAACTTTGGGGCCTCACCACTCGCACACCGTTACTCGAAAAATTATGAACCGATTTAGAAAGTTGTAGGCCCTGAATTTAACTACAGTCCTGTGGATTTTCAGAACGATGGCACGAATAGTTTTTGCACGAAGTGCAAAAACATTTCCAAATTTCCAAACTAATGGGGAGCTCATTTTCCCTATGTATTCCTATGGCGCCATTCAAAGCGGATGGGAAAATGTCGAGAAAAAAGACAAAATTCACCTTTTTTCTGAGTCACGTATCTTTCTCATACTTGCACGTAGAAACGTCATTCAAACTTCAAAACGGAGGAAAACTTCTCTTCTCTCTCCAAACCCGAAACAGTTTTTTCCTAAAATGTACACTTTTCAAGATATGAGCCCTCAAGCGAGGACTGGAAATCACTTTTTTTCAAATCTAGAGCACGGGAGTCAGTTTGCTAGAGTGTAGTTACACTGAAAAAAAAACATGATTTCTTATTTGTAACTCGAGGTCACGGCCAAACCGTAAAAGGTAGACAGATAATTTTTGGTCAGAATATAGACATAGGTGTTGTGATTTATAAAATGTGACTTTGACAGGCGTGGTGTGCACAAAATTTTAACGGGGGAGCCAACAGACACGCCAGTTCCTGTCTCTCTCTTCATTGACTCCCATGTTAAATGAAGTTTTCTTAAAAAAAATCTCATTTTTGTTTTCGAATTGCCGTTACTAACACATTTTAAGGAATATCTGTATGAAAATAACATTTAGATAATCTGGTAGGTTCTCTGTTTCTCAAAATGTTTTCGTTTTTCTGCTAAGAGCTACGGTTTGAGCGCAAAGTGGAGTGATTTCAGGTTTGTCACAACCAAAAATCCAGCTGAGTCATTCCCGCTCCCTCTGTATCAGGTTCTTGTTGCCCCTAGCAACCAGAGCTCAGCTGTTGACTGATTAGACTGACCCAGAACTGGTCACATGACTCACTCAGTACAGACTTCATAGTATAACCTGGAAAATGGAGAAATCTGAACCCTGACCTTTTAACCTTAGATGAACACACACACACACACACACACACACACACACACACACACACACACACACACACACACACACACACACACACACGATATGTGTTATTATGGGATGTCAGGTGTTTTTATAGGATGTTAGTGTTATTATGGGATGTCAGGTGTTTTTATAGGATGTTAGTGTTATTATGGGATGACAGGTGTTTTTATAGGATGTTAGTGTTATTATGGGATGGCAGGTGTTTTTATAGGATGTTAGTGTTATTATGGGATGGCAGGTGTTTTTATAGGATGTTAGTGTTATTATGGGATGTTAGTGTTATTATGGGATGGTAGGTGTTTATTATGGGATGGTAGTGTTATTGGTGTTAGCGGTCCCGTTAGCGGTTCTGTTAGCGGTCCTGTTAGCGATCCCGTTAGCGGTCCCGTTAGCGGTCCAGTTAGCGATCCCGTTAGCGGTCCAGTTAGCGACCCCGTTAGCGGTCCCGTTAGCAATCCCGTTAGCGGTCCCGTTAGCGGTTGTTAGCGATCCCGTTAGCGATCCCGTTAGCGGCTTGGTTAGCGATCCCGTTAGCGGCTCGGTTAGCGGTCCCGTTAGCGGTTCAGTTAGCGATTCCGTTAGCGATCCCGTTAGCGGTCCCGTTAGCGGTCCCGTTAGCGGTCCAGTTAGCGATCCCGTTAGCGGTCCAGTTAGCGACCCCGTTAGCGGTCCCGTTAGCGGTTCCGCTAGCGGTTGTTAGCGATCCCGTTAGCGGTCCCGTTAGCGGTTCAGTTAGCGATTCCGTTAGCGATCCCGTTAGCGGTCCCGTTAGCGGTCCAGTTAGCGATCCCGTTAGCGGTCCAGTTAGCGACCCCGTTAGCGGAATCCGCTAGCGGTCCCGTTAGCGGTTCTGTTAGCGGTTCTGTTAGCGGTCCTGTTAGCGGTTCCGTTAGCGGTCCCGTTAGCGATCCCATTAGCGGCTCGGTTAGCAATCCCGTTAGCGGCTCGGTTAGCGGTCCCGTTAGCGGTTCAGTTAGTGATTCCGTTAGCGATCCCGTTAGCGGTACCGTTAGCAGTCCAGTTAGCGATCCCGTTAGCGGTCCAGTTAGCGACCCCGTTAGCGGTCCCGTTAGCAATCCCATTAGCGGTCCCGTTAGCGGTTCCGCTAGCGGTTGTTAGCGATCCCGTTAGCGGTTCTGTTAGCGGTTCTGTTAGCGGTCCCGTTAGCGGTTCTGTTAGCGGTTGTTAGCGGTCCCGTTAGCGATCCCATTAGCGGCTCGGTTAGCGGTCCCGTTAGCGATCCCGTTAGCGATCCCGTTAGCGATCCCGTTAGCGGTCCCGTTAGCGATCCCGTTAGCGGTCCCGTTAGCGGTCCCGTTAGCGGTTCCGTTAGCGGTCCCGTTAGCGGCCCCGTTAGCGGTTCCGTTAGCGGTTGTTAGCGGCTCGGTTAGCGATCCCGTTAGCGGCTCGGTTAGCGGTCCCGTTAGCGGTCCCGTTAGCGGTCCCGTTAGCGATCCCGTTAGCGATCCCGTTAGCGGTTCAGTTAGCGGTTCTATATTTTCTGTAATAACTTTTGAATGGTTTGACATAGAGAGCCATGGGTGGTGTCATTGGAATCTGTATCGAGTCCTTGACCTTCATGGGTGCAAATAAGCCCCGCGATCATCCGGCAGTAGTCCGTGGCACTTCAAAATTTCCCGGGAATTTTGTCTAGTTAGTGCCACGGCTGCGCCACGTGGCACTCCTCCTCCATTGAGATGCGCAAGCTCAATGGAGGAGGAGTGCCTCGTGCGCAGCACGAGGCACTCATACTATTGCTCAGGCTTATTATTATAGATTCTTCCGTAAAAACTTTGGCGCGTAACTAGTCCCACAGCTTTGAGAAAACGCGAAAAGTAAAAACGTAGAAACGTGCGCCTTAATCGGGAATCGATTGGTATGACTTTTATAAGCGATTGGCGTGCACGTTTTTGCGCAACGTGCACAAACGTGCGCTTTTTGCCCCATCCGGAACGCATTGCGCGAAGTTTGGGGCCTCACCACTCGCATACCGTTACTCGAAAAATTCTGAACCGATTTAGAAAGTTGTAGACCCTGAATTTAACTACAGTCCTGTGGATTTTCAGAGCGATGGCACAAATAGTTTTTGCACGAAGTGCAAAAACATTTCCAAATTTCCAAACTAATGGGGACCATGTATTTGTATGGGGCAGCATTTCACACTGTGGGTGGGAGGAGGTTAAAAAAAAAAAAAATCACCTTTTTTCTGAGTCACCTATCTTTCTCATACTTGCACGTAGAAACGTCATTCAAACTTCAAAACGGAGGAAAACTTCTCTTCTCTCTCCAAACCCGAAACAGTTTTTTCCTAAAATGTACACTTTTCAAGATATGAGCCCTCAAGCGAGGACTGGAAATCACTTTTTTTCAAATCTAGAGCACGGGAGTCAGTTTGCTAGAGTGTAGTTACACTGAAAAAAAAACATGATTTCTTATTTGTAACTCGAGGTCACGGCCAAACCGTAAAAGGTAGACAGATAATTTTTGGTCAGAATATAGACATAGGTGTTGTGATTTATAAAATGTGACTTTGACAGGCGTGGTGTGCACAAAATTTTAACGGGGGCGCCAACAGACACGCCAGTTCCTGTCTCTCTCTTCATTGACTCCCATGTTAAATGAAGTTTTCTTAAAAAAAAATCTCATTTTTGTTTTCGAATTGCCGTTACTAAGACATTTTAAGGAATATCTGTATGAAAATAACATTTAGATAATCTGGTAGGTTCTCTGTTTCTCAAAATGTTTTCGTTTTTCTGCTAAGAGCTACGGTTTGAGCGCAAAGTGGAGTGATTTCAGGTTTGTCACAACCAAAAATCCAGCTGAGTCATTCCCGCTCCCTCTGTATCAGGTTCTTGTTGCCCCTAGCAACCAGAGCTCAGCTGTTGACTGATTAGACTGACCCAGAACTGGTCACATGACTCACTCAGTACAGAATTCATAGTATAACCTGGAAAATGGAGAAATCTGAACCCTGACCTTTTAACCTTAGATGAACACACACACACACACACACACACACACACACACACACACACACACACACACGATAGGTGTTATTATGGGATGTCAGGTGTTTTTATAGGATGTTAGTGTTATTATGGGATGTCAGGTGTTTTTATAGGATGTTAGTGTTATTATGGGATGACAGGTGTTTTTATAGGATGTTAGTGTTATTATGGGATGTCAGGTGTTTTTATAGGATGTTAGTGTTATTATGGGATGGCAGGTGTTTTTATAGGATGTTAGTGTTATTATGGGATGGCAGGTGTTTTTATAGGATGTTAGTGTTATTATGGGATGGCAGGTGTTTTTATAGGATGTTAGTGTTATTATGGGATGGCAGGTGTTTTTATAGGATGTTAGTGTTATTATGGGATGTTAGTGTTATTATGGGATGGTAGGTGTTTATTATGGGATGTTAGTGTTATTGGTGTTAGCGGTCCCGTTAGCGGTTCTGTTAGCGGTCCTGTTAGCGATCCCGTTAGCGGTCCCGTTAGCGGTCCAGTTAGCGATCCCGTTAGCGGTCCAGTTAGCGACCCCGTTAGCGGTCCCGTTAGCAATCCCGTTAGCGGTCCCGTTAGCGGTTGTTAGCGATCCCGTTAGCGATCCCGTTAGCGGCTTGGTTAGCGATCCCGTTAGCGGCTCGGTTAGCGGTCCCGTTAGTGGTTCAGTTAGCGATTCCGTTAGCGATCCTGTTAGCGGTCCCGTTAGCGGTCCCGTTAGCGGTCCAGTTAGCGATCCCGTTAGCGGTCCAGTTAGCGACCCCGTTAGCGGTCCCGTTAGCGGTTCCGCTAGCGGTTGTTAGCGATCCCGTTAGCGGTCCCGTTAGCGGTTCAGTTAGCGATTCCGTTAGCGATCCCGTTAGCGGTCCCGTTAGCGGTCCAGTTAGCGACCCTGTTAGCGATCCCGTTAGCGGTCCCGTTAGCGGTCCAGTTAGCGATCCCGTTAGCGGTCCAGTTAGCGACCCCGTTAGCGGTCCCGTTAGCGGTTCCGCTAGCGGTTGTTAGCGATCCCGTTAGCGGTCCCGTTAGCGGTTCTGTTAGCGGTTCTGTTAGCGGTCCTGTTAGCGGTTCCGTTAGCGGTTGTTAGCGGTCCCGTTAGCGATCCCATTAGCGGCTCGGTTAACAATCCCGTTAGCGGCTCGGTTAGCGGTCCCGTTAGCGGTTCAGTTAGCGATTCCGTTAGCGATCCCGTTAGCGGCTCGGTTAGCGGTCCCATTAGCGGTCCCGTTAGCGATTCCGTTAGCGATCCCGTTAGCGGTCCAGTTAGCGACCCCGTTAGCGGTCCCGTTAGCGATCCCGTTAGCGGTTCCGCTAGCGGTTGTTAGCGATCCCGTTAGCGATCCCGTTAGCGATCCCGTTAGCGGCTCGGTTAGCGATCCCGTTAGCGGTTCTGTTAGCGGTCCCGTTAGCGGTTGTTAGCGGTCCCGTTAGCGATCCCATTAGCGGCTCGGTTAGCGGTCCTGTTAGCGGTCCCGTTAGCGATCCCGTTAGCGGTCCTGTTAGCGGTCCCGTTAGCAATCCTGTTAGCGGTCCCGTTAGCGGTTCTGTTAGCGATTCCGTTAGCGGTTGTTAGCGGTCCCGTTAGCGATCCCATTAGCGGTCCCGTTAGCGGTCCCGTTAGTGGTCCCGTTAGCGATTCCGTTAGCGGTTGTTAGCGGTCCCGTTAGCAATCCCGTTAGCGGTTCCGTTAGCGGTTCCGTTAGCGGTTCGGTTAGCGGTCCCGTTAGCGGTTCAGTTAGCGATCCCGTTAGCGATCCTGTTAGCAATCCCGTTAGCAATCCCGTTAGCGGTCCCGTTAGCGGTTCTGTTAGCGGTTGTTAGCGGCCCCGTTAGTGGGCCCGTTAGCGGTTCCGTTAGCGATCCCATTAGCGGTCCCGTTAGCGGTTCCGTTAGCGGTTGTTAGCTGTCCCGTTAGCGATCCCATTAGCGGCTCGGTTAGCGGCCCCTTTAGCGGTCGTGTTAGCGATCCCGTTAGCAGACCCGTTAGCGGTTCAGTTAGCGATCCCGTTAGCGGTTCCGTTAGCGGTTCTGTTAGCTTTCCCGTTAGCGGTCCCGTTAGCGGTCCCGTTAGCGGTTCTATTAGCCTATTACATATTTTCTGTAATAACTTTTGAATGGTTTGACATAGAGAGTCATGGATGATGTCATATTAATCAGTATCGAGTCCTTTATACCCATTTTATGGGTGCAAATAAGCCCCGCGATCATCCGGCAGTAGTCCGTGGCACTTCAAAATTTCCCGGGAAAGAAATTTTCTAGTTATTCCATATTCTTCCGTATAAACTTCGGCGCGTAACTAGTTGCGCAGCTTTGAGAAAACTCAAAAAGTAAAAACGTAGAAACGTGCGCCTTAATCGGGAATCAATTGGTATGACTTTTATAAGCGATTGGCGTGCACGTTTTTGCGCAACGTGCACAAACGTGCACTTTTTGCCCCATCCGGAACGCATTGCGTCAACTTTGGGGCCTCACCACTCGCACACCGTTACTCGAAAAATTATGAACCGATTTAGAAAGTTGTAGGCCCTGAATTTAACTACATTCCTGTGGATTTTCAGAACGATGGCACAAATAGTTTTTGCACGAAGTGCAAAAACATTTCCAAATTTCCAAACTAATGGGGACCATGTATTTGTATGGGGCAGCATTTCACACTGTGTGTGGGATGAGGTTAAAAAAAAAAAAATCACCTTTTTTCTGAGTCACCTATCTTTCTCATACTTGCACGTAGAAAGGTCATTCAAACTTCAAAACGGAGGAAAACTTCTCTTCTCTCTCTAAACCCCGGACTGTTTTTTCCTAAAATGTACACTTTTCAAGATATGAGCGCTCAAGCGAGGACTGGAAATCACTTTTTTTCAAATCTAGAGCACGGGAGTCAGTTTGCTAGAGTGTAGTTACACTGAAAAAAAAACATGATTTCTTATTTGTAACTCGAGGTCACGGCCAAACCGTAAAAGGTAGACAGATAATTTTTGGTCAGAATATAGACATAGGTGTTGTGATTTATATAATGTGACTTTGACAGGCGTGGTGTGCACAAAATTTTAACGGGGGAGCCAACAGACACGCCAGTTCCTGTCTCTCTCTTCATTGACTCCCATGTTAAATGAAGTTTTCTTAAAAAAAATCTCATTTTTGTTTTCGAATTGCCGTTACTAACACATTTTAAGGAATATCTGTATGAAAATAACATTTAGATAATCTGGTAGGTTCTCTGTTTCTCAAAATGTTTTCGTTTTTCTGCTAAGAGCTACGGTTTGAGCGCAAAGTGGAGTGATTTCAGGTTTGTCACAACCAAAAATCCAGCTGAGTCATTCCCGCTCCCTCTGTATCAGGTTCTTGTTGCCCCTAGCAACCAGAGCTCAGCTGTTGACTGATTAGACTGACCCAGAACTGGTCACATGACTCACTCAGTACAGAATTCATAGTATAACCTGGAAAATGGAGAAATCTGAACCCTGACCTTTTAACCTTAGATGAACACACACACACACACACACACACACACACACACACACACACACACACACACACACACACACACACACACGATAGGTGTTATTATGGGATGTCAGGTGTTTTTATAGGATGTTAGTGTTATTATGTGATGTCAGGTGTTTTTATAGGATGTTAGTGTTATTATGGGATGACAGGTGTTTTTATAGGATGTTAGTGTTATTATGGGATGTCAGGTGTTTTTATAGGATGTTAGTGTTATTATGGGATGGCAGGTGTTTTTATAGGATGTTAGTGTTATTATGGGATGGCAGGTGTTTTTATAGGATGTTAGTGTTATTATGGGATGTTAGTGTTATTATGGGATGGTAGGTGTTTATTATGGGATGGTAGTGTTATTGGTGTTAGCGATCCCGTTAGCGGTCCCGTTAGCGGTCCAGTTAGCGATCCTGTTAGCGATCCCGTTAGCGGCTTGGTTAGCGATCCCGTTAGCGGCTCGGTTAGCGGTCCCGTTAGCGGTTCAGTTAGCGATTCCGTTAGCGATCCCGTTAGCGGTCCCGTTAGCGGTCCCGTTAGCGGTCCAGTTAGCGATCCCGTTAGCGGTCCAGTTAGCGACCCCGTTAGCGGTCCCGTTAGCGGTTCCGCTAGCGGTTGTTAGCGATCCCGTTAGCGGTTCCGCTAGCGGTTGTTAGCGATCCCGTTAGCAGTCCCGTTAGCGGTTAAGTTAGCGATTCCGTTAGCGATCCCGTTAGCGGTCCCGTTAGCGGTCCAGTTAGCGATCCCGTTAGCGGTCCAGTTAGCGACCCCGTTAGCGGTCCCGTTAGCGGTTCCACTAGCAGTTGTTAGCGATCCCGTTAGCGGTCCCGTTAGCGGTTGTTAGCGGTCCCGTTAGCGATCCCATTAGCGGCTCGGTTAGCAATCCCGTTAGCGGCTCGGTTAGCGGTCCCGTTAGCGGTTCAGTTAGCGATTCCGTTAGCGATCCCGTTAGTGGTACCGTTAGCGGTCCAGTTAGCGATCCCGTTAGCGGTCCAGTTAGCGACCCCGTTAGCGGTCCCGTTAGCAATCCCATTAGCGGTCCCGTTAGCGGTTCCGCTAGCGGTTGTTAGCGATCCCGTTAGCGGTCCCGTTAGCGGTTCTGTTAGCGGCTCTGTTAGCGGTCCTGTTAGCGGTTCCGTTAGCGGTTGTTAGCGGTCCCGTTAGCGATCCCATTAGCGGCTCGGTTAGCAATCCCGTTAGCGGCTCGGTTAGCGGTCCCGTTAGCGGTTCAGTTAGCGATTCCGTTAGCGATCCCGTTAGCGGTACCGTTAGCGGTCCAGTTAGCGATCCCGTTAGCGGTCCAGTTAGCGACCCCGTTAGCGGTCCCGTTAGCAATCCCATTAGCGGTCCCGTTAGCGGTTCCGCTAGCGGTTGTTAGCGATCCCGTTAGCGGTTCTGTTAGCGGTTCTGTTAGCGGTCCCGTTAGCGGTTCTGTTAGCGGTTGTTAGCGGTCCCGTTAGCGATCCCATTAGCGGCTCGGTTAGCGGTCCCGTTAGCGATCCCGTTAGCGATCCCGTTAGCGATCCCATTAGCGATCCCGTTAGCGATCCCGTTAGCGATCCCGTTAGCGGTCCCGTTAGCGGTTCCGTTAGCGATCCCATTAGCGGTCCCGTTAGCGGTTCCGTTAGCGGTTGTTAGCGGCTCGGTTAGCGATCCCGTTAGCGGCTCGGTTAGCGGTCCCGTTAGCGATCCCGTTAGCGGTTCCGTTAGCGATCCCATTAGCGGTCCCGTTAGCGGTTGTTAGCGGCTCGGTTAGCGATCCCGTTAGCGGCTCGGTTAGCGGTCCCGTTAGCGGTCCCGTTAGCGATCCCGTTAGCGATCCCGTTAGCGGTTCAGTTAGCGGTTCTATATTTTCTGTAATAACTTTTGAATGGTTTGACATAGAGAGTCATGGATGGTGTCATTGGAATCTGTATCGAGTCCTTGACCTTCATGGGTGCAAATAAGCCCCGCGATCATCCGGCAGTAGTCCGTGGCACTTCAAAATTTCCCGGGAATTTTGTCTAGTTAGTGCCACGGCTGCGCCACGTGGCACGCCTCCTCCATTGAGATGCGCAAGCTCAATGGAGGAGGAGTGCCTCGTGCGCAGCACGAGGCACTAATACTATTGCTCAGGCTTATTAGTGCCACGGCTGCGCCACGTGGCACTCCTCCTCCATTGAGATGCGCAAGCTCAATGGAGGAGGAGTGCCTCGTGCGCAGCACGAGGCACTCATACTATTGCTCAGGCTTATTATTATTAGTGCCACGGCTGCGCCACGTGGCACTCCTCCTCCATTGAGTTGCGCAAGCTCAATGGAGGAGGAGTGCCTCGTGCGCAGCACGAGGCACTCTTACTATTGCTCAGGCTTATTAGTGCCACGGCTGCGCCACGTGGCACGCCTCCTCCATTGAGCTGCGCAAGCTCAATGGAGGAGGAGTGCCTCGTGCGCAGCACGAGGCACTCATACTATTGCTCAGGCTTATTTATTATTTATTATATATTCTTCCGTAAAAACTTTGTCCGGCTACTCCTCCTACAGCTTTGAGAAAACGCGAAAAGTAAAAACGTAGAAACGTGCGCCTTAATCGGGAATCGATGGGTATGACTTTTATTAGCGATTGGCGTGCACGTTTTTGCGCAACGTGCACAAACGTGCGCTTTTTGCCCCATCCGGAACGCATTGCGTGAACTTTGGGGCCTCACCACTCGCACACCGTTACTCGAAAAATTATGAACCGATTTAGAAAGTTGTAGGCCCTGAATTTAACTACAGTCCTGTGGATTTTCAGAACGATGGCACGAATAGTTTTTGCACGAAGTGCAAAAACATTTCCAAATTTCCAAACTAATGGGGAGCTCATTTTCCCTATGTATTCCTATGGCGCCATTCAAAGCGGATGGGAAAATGTCGAGAAAAAAGACAAAATTCACCTTTTTTCTGAGTCACGTATCTTTCTCATACTTGCACGTAGAAACGTCATTCAAACTTCAAAACGGAGGAAAACTTCTCTTCTCTCTCCAAACCCGAAACAGTTTTTTCCTAAAATGTACACTTTTCAAGATATGAGCCCTCAAGCGAGGACTGGAAATCACTTTTTTTCAAATCTAGAGCACGGGAGTCAGTTCGCTAGAGTGTAGTTACACTGAAAAAAAAACATGATTTCTTATTTGTAACTCGAGGTCACGGCCAAACCGTAAAAGGTAGACAGATAATTTTTGGTCAGAATATAGACATAGGTGTTGTGATTTATAAAATGTGACTTTGACAGGCGTGGTGTGCACAAAATTTTAACGGGGGAGCCAACAGACACGCCAGTTCCTGTCTCTCTCTTCATTGACTCCCATGTTAAATGAAGTTTTCTTAAAAAAAATCTCATTTTTGTTTTCGAATTGCCGTTACTAACACATTTTAAGGAATATCTGTATGAAAATAACATTTAGATAATCTGGTAGGTTCTCCGTTTCTCAAAATGTTTTCGTTTTTCTGCTAAGAGCTACGGTTTGAGCGCAAAGTGGAGTGATTTCAGGTTTGTCACAACCGAAAATCCAGTTGAGTCATTCCCGCTCCCTCTGTATCAGGTTCTTGTTGCCCCTAGCAACCGGAGCTCAGCTGTTGACTGATTAGACTGACCCAGAACTGGTCACATGACTCACTCAGTACAGACTTCATTTTATAACCTGGAAAATGGAGAAATCTGAACCCTGACCTTTTAACCTTAGATGAACACACACACACACACACACACACACACACACACACACACACACACACACACACACACACACACACACACACAGTTATTATGGGATGGCAGGTGTTTTTATAGGATGTTAGTGTTATTATGCGATGTCAGGTGTTTTTATAGGATGTTAGTGTTATTATGGGATGTCAGGTGTTTTTATAGGATGTTAGTGTTATTATGGGATGTCAGGTGTTTTTATAGGATGTTAGTGTTATTATGGGATGGCAGGTTTTTTTATAGGATGTTAGTGTTATTATGGGATGGCAGGTGTTTTTATAGGATGTTAGTGTTATTATGGGATGGCAGGTGTTTTTATAGGATGTTAGTGTTATTATGGGATGTTAGTGTTTTTATAGGATGTTAGTGTTATTATGGGATGGTAGGTGTTTATTATGGGATGGTAGTGTTATTGGTGTTAGCGGTCCCGTTAGTGGTTCTGTTAGCGGTCCTGTTAGCGATCCCGTTAGCGGTCCAGTTAGCGATCCCGTTAGCGGTCCAGTTAGCGACCCCGTTAGCGGTCCCGTTAGCGGTCCCGTTAGCGGTTGTTAGCGATCCCGTTAGCGATCCCGTTAGCGGCTCGGTTAGCGATCCCGTTAGCGGCTCGGTTAGCGGTCCCGTTAGCGGTCCCGTTAGCGGTTCAGTTAGCGATTCCGTTAGCGATCCCGTTAGCGGTCCCGTTAGCGATCCTGTTAGCGGTCCAGTTAGCGACCCCGTTAGCGGTCCCGTTAGCAATCCCATTAGCGGTCCCGTTAGCGGTTCCGCTAGCGGTTGTTAGCGATCCCGTTAGCGGTTCTGTTAGCGGTTCTGTTAGCGGTCCCGTTAGCGGTTCCGTTAGCGGTTGTTAGCGGTCCCGTTAGCGACCCCATTAGCGGCTCGGTTAGCGGTCTCGTTAGCGAGCCCGTTAGCGATCCCATTAGCGGTCCCGTTAGCGGTTCCGTTAGCGATCCCGTTAGCGGTTCCGTTAGCGATCCCGTTAGCGGTCCCGTTAGCGGTCCCGTTAGCGGTTCCGTTAGCGGTTGTTAGCGGCTCGGTTAGCGATTCCGTTAGCGGCTCGGTTAGCGGTCCCGTTAGCGGTCCCGTTAGCGGTCCCGTTAGCGGTTCCGTTAGCGGTTGTTAGCGGTCCCGTTAGCGACCCCATTAGCGGCTCGGTTAGCGGTCCCGTTAGCGGTTCCGTTAGCGGTTGTTAGCGGTCCCGTTAGCGACCCCATTAGCGGCTCGGTTAGCGGTCCCGTTAGCGGTCCCGTTAGCGGTCCCGTTAGCGGTCCCGTTAGCGATCCCGTTAGCGATCCCGTTAGCGGTCCCGTTAGCGGTTCCGTTAGCGATCCCATTAGCGGTCCCGTTAGCGGTCCCGTTAGCGGTCCCGTTAGCGGTTCCGTTAGCGGTTCCGTAAGCGGTTGTTAGCGGCTCGGTTAGCGATTCGGTTAGCGGTCTCATTAGCGATCCCGTTAGCGATCCCATTAGCGGTCCCGTTAGCGGTCCCGTTAGCGGTCCCGTTAGCGGTTCCGTTAGCGGTTGTTAGCGGCTCGGTTAGCGATTCCGTTAGCGGCTCGGTTAGCGGTCCCGTTAGCGGTCCCGTTAGCGATCCCGTTAGCGGTTCAGTTAGCGGTTCTGTTAGCGGTCCCGTTAGCGGTTCCGTTAGCGGTTGTTAGCGGTCCCGTTAGCGACCCCATTAGCGGCTCGGTTAGCGGTCCCGTTAGCGGTCCCGTTAGCGATCCCGTTAGCGGTCCCGTTAGCGGTTCCGTTAGCGGTTCCGTTAGCGATCCCAGTTAGCGGTCCCGTTAGCGGTCCCGTTAGCGGTCCCGTTAGCGATCCCGTTAGCGGTCCCGTTAGCGGTCCCGTTAGCGGTTCCGTTAGCGGTTCCGTTAGCGATCCCATTAGCGGTCCCGTTAGCGGTCCCGTTAGCGGTTCCGTTAGCGGTTCCGTAAGCGGTTGTTAGCGGCTCGGTTAGCGATTCCGTTAGCGGCTCGGTTAGCGGTCCCGTTAGCGATCCCTTTAGCGATCCCGTTAGCGCTTCAGTTAGCGATCCCGTTAGAAGTTCCGTTAGCGGTTCTGTTAGCTATCCCGTTAGCGGTCCCGTTAGCGGTCTTGTTAGCGGTTCTATTAGCCTATTACATATTTTCTGTAATAACTTTTGAATGGTTTGACATAGAGAGTCATGGGTGGTGTCATTGGAATCTGTATCGAGTCCTTGACCTTCATGGGTGCAAATAAGCCCCGCGATCATCCGGCAGTAGTCCGTGGCACTTCAAAATTTCCCGGGAATTTTGTCTAGTTTATTATTATTATTTATTCCATATTCTTCCGTATAAACTTCGGCGCGTAACTAGTTGCGCAGCTTTGAGAAAACTCAAAAAGTAAAAACGTAGAAACGTGCGACTTAATCGGGACTTCATGGGAATGACTTTTATTAGCGATTGGCGTGCACATTTTTGCGCAACGTGCACAAACGTGCGCTTTTTGCCCCATCGTGAACGCATTGCGTGAACTTTGGGGCCTCAACACTCGCACACCGTTACTCGAAAAATTATGAACCGATTTAGAAAGTTGTAGGCCCTGAATTTAACTACAGTCCTGTGGATTTTCAGAACGATGGCACGAATAGTTTTTGCACGAAGTGCAAAAACATTTCCAAATTTCCAAACTAATGGGGAAGATTTTCCCATGTATTTGTATGGGGCAGCATTTCACACTGTGGGTGTGAAATGTCCGGTGAAGGTTAAAAAAAAAAAAAAATCACCTTTTTTCTGAGTCACCTATCTTTCTCATACTTGCACGTAGAAACGTCATTCAAACTTCAAAACGGAGGAAAACTTCTCTTCTCTCTCTAAACCCCGGACTGTTTTTTCCTAAAATGTACACTTTTCAAGATATGAGCCTTCAAGCGAGGACTAAAAAACCCCCTTTTTCAAATCTAGAGTGGAGGTTTTAATTGATCAGAGTGAGCAGAACCCTGAAAAAATGACCATAATTTTTATTTGTAACTCGACCTCACGGCCGAACCGTAAAAGCTGGACAGATAATTTTTGGTCAGAATGTAGACATACATTTTGGTATTCTTAAAATGTGACTTTGACAGGCGTGGTGTGCACAAAATTTAAACGGGGAGACTAAGAGCCATGCCAATTCCTGTTTCTCTCTCCATTCACTGCAATGTTAAAAAAAAGATTCTTCAAAAAAATCTCATTTTTGTTTTCGAATTGCCGTTACTAACACATTTTAAGGAATATCTGAATAAAATTAAGATTGTCAGAATCTTCCGGGTTCTGTCTCTCTCACGATGTCTTTGTTTTTCTGCTAGGAGCTACAGTTTGATTACAAGGTGAAGTTATTTGAGGCTTGTCAAATCCGAAGAACTAGCTGAGTCATTCCAATACAATATACACTACCATACTTCCGGGTCATGTGACCCAGAACTAGTCACATGACCCACTCAATGCAGACTTCATAATACTTTACCTTGGATAATGGAGGAATCTGAACCCTGACCTTTTGACCTTACATGATCCCCAGTCCTGCTGGGGACAGGTTCATGGGATATATATGTATATTATTATTATTATACATATAAATATTTACATTTGTATATTATATATACATATTAGCCCCGCCCCTTCTTCTGATTGGCCGATACGTTATAGTCCAATATCTTTTGAATGGTTTGACATACAGAGTAATGGGTGGTGTCAAATGACTAAGTATCGAGCCCCTGACCCTCATTGGTGCAAATTAGCCCCGCCCCTTCTTCTGATTGGCTGATACGTTAAAGTCCAATATCTTTTGAATGGTTTGACATACAGAGACATGGGTGGTGTCAAATGACTAAGTATCGAGTCCCTGACCCTCATTGGTGGAAATTAGCCACGCCCCTTCTTCTGATTGGCCGATACGTTATAGTCCAATATCTTTTGAATGGTTTGACATACAGAGACATGGGTGGTGTCAAATGACTAAGTATCGAGTCCCTGACCCTCATTGGTGCAAATTAGCCACGCCCCTTCTTCTGATTGGCCGATACGTTATAGTCCAATATCTTTTGAATGGTTTGACATACAGAGACATGGGTGGTGTCAAATGACTAAGTATCGAGTCCCTGACCCTCATTGGTGCAAATTAGCCCCGCCCCTTCTTCTGATTGGCCGATACGTTAAAGTCCAATATCTTTTGAATGGTTTGACATACAGAGACATGGGTGGTGTCAAATGACTAAGTATCGAGTCCCTGACCCTCATTGGTGCAAATTAGCCACGCCCCTTCTTCTGATTGGCCGATACGTTATAGTCCAATATCTTTTGAATGGTTTAACATACAGAGACATGGGTGGTGTCAAATGACTAAGTATCGAGTCCCTGACCCTCATTGGTGCAAATTAGCCACGCCCCTTCTTCTGATTGGCTGATACGTTAAAGTCCAATATCTTTTGAATGGTTTGACATACAGAGACATGGGTGGTGTCAAATGACTAAGTATCGAGTCCCTGACCCTCATTGGTGCAAATTAGCCACGCCCCTTCTTCTGATTGGCTGATACATTAAAGTCCAATATCTTTTGAATGGTTTGACATACAGAGACATGGGTGGTGTCAAATGACAAAGTATCGAGTCCCTGACCCTCATGGGTGCATCCCGCGATCATCCGGCAGTAGTCCGTGGCACTTCAAAATTTCCCGGGAATTTTGGTCTAGTTAGTGCCACGGCTGCGCCACGTGGCACTCCTCCTCCATTGAGATGCGCAAGCTCAATGGAGGAGGAGTGCCTCGTGCGCAGCACGAGGCACTCTTACTATTGCTCAGGCTTATTATTAGTGCCACGGCTGCGCCACGTGGCACTCCTCCTCCATTGAGCTTCGCAATGGAGGAGGAGTGCCTCGTGCGCAGCACGAGGCACTCTTACTATTGCTCAGGCTTATTATTTATTTATTTATTCTTCCGTAAAAACTTCGGCGCGTAACTCGTCCCACAGCTTTGACAAAACGCGAAAAGTAAAAACGTAGAAACGTGCGCCTTAATCGGGAATCGATGGGTATGACTTTTATTAGCGATTGGCGTGCACGTTTTTGCGCAACGTGCACAAACGTGCGCTTTTTGCCCCATCCGGAACGCATTGCGTGAAGTTTGGGGCCTCACCACTCGCACACCGTTACTCGAAAAATTCTGAACCGATTTAGAAAGTTGTAGGCCCTGAATTTAACTACAGTCCTGTGGATTTTCATAACGATGGCACGAATAGTTTTTGCACGAAGTGCAAAAACATTTCCAAATTTCCAAACTAATGGGGAGATTTTCCCATGTATTTGTATGGGGCAGCATTTCACACTGTGGGTGGGAGGAGGTTAAAAAAAAAAAAAAATCACCTTTTTTCTGAGTCACGTATCTTTCTCATACTTGCACGTAGAAACGTCATTCAAACTTCAAAACGGAGGAAAACTTCTCTTCTCTCTCCAAACCCGAAACAGTTTTTTCCTAAAATGTACACTTTTCAAGATATGAGCCCTCAAGCGAGGACTGGAAATCACTTTTTTTCAAATCTAGAGCACGGGAGTCAGTTTGCTAGAGTGTAGTTACACTGAAAAAAAAACATGATTTCTTATTTGTAACTCGAGGTCACGGCCAAACCGTAAAAGGTAGACAGATAATTTTTGGTCAGAATATAGACATAGGTGTTGTGATTTATAAAATGTGACTTTGACAGGCGTGGTGTGCACAAAATTTTAACGGGGGAGCCAACAGACATGCCAGTTCCTGTCTCTCTCTTCATTGACTCCCATGTTAAATGAAGTTTTCTTAAAAAAAATCTCATTTTTGTTTTCGAATTGCCGTTACTAAGACATTTTAAGGAATATCTGTATGAAAATAACATTTAGATAATCTGGTAGGTTCTCTGTTTCTCAAAATGTTTTCGTTTTTCTGCTAAGAGCTACGGTTTGAGCGCAAAGTGGAGTGATTTCAGGTTTGTCACAACCAAAAATCCAGCTGAGTCATTCCCGCTCCCTCTGTATCAGGTTCTTGTTGCCCCTAGCAACCAGAGCTCAGCTGTTGACTGATTAGACTGACCCAGAACTGGTCACATGACTCACTCAGTACAGAATTCATAGTATAACCTGGAAAATGGAGAAATCTGAACCCTGACCTTTTAACCTTAGATGAACACACACACACACACACACACACACACACACACACACACACACACACACACACACACACACGATAGGTGTTATTATGGGATGTCAGGTGTTTTTATAGGATGTTAGTGTTATTATGGGATGACAGGTGTTTTTATAGGATGTTAGTGTTATTATGGGATGTCAGGTGTTTTTATAGGATGTTAGTGTTATTATGGGATGGCAGGTGTTTTTATAGGATGTTAGTGTTATTATGGGATGGCAGGTGTTTTTATAGGATGTTAGTGTTATTATGGGATGGTAGGTGTTTATTATGGGATGGTAGTGTTATTGGTGTTAGCGGTCCCGTTAGCGGTTCTGTTAGCGGTCCTGTTAGCGATCCCGTTAGCGGTCCCGTTAGCGGTCCAGTTAGCGATCCCGTTAGCGGTCCAGTTAGCGACCCTGTTAGCGGTCCCGTTAGCAATCCCGTTAGCGGTCCCGTTAGCGGTTGTTAGCGATCCCGTTAGCGATCCCGTTAGCGGCTTGGTTAGCGATCCCGTTAGCGGCTCGGTTAGCGGTCCCGTTAGCGGTTCAGTTAGCGATTCCGTTAGCGATCCCGTTAGCGGTCCCGTTAGCGGTCCCGTTAGCGGTCCAGTTAGCGATCCCGTTAGCGGCTCGGTTAGCGGTCCCGTTAGCGGTTCAGTTAGCGATCCCGTTAGCGGTCCGGTTAGCGGTCCCGTTAGCGGTCCAGTTAGCGATCCCGTTAGCGGTCCAGTTAGCGACCCCGTTAGCGGTCCCGTTAGCGGTTCCGCTAGCGGTTGTTAGCGATCCCGTTAGCGGTCCCGTTAGCGGTTCAGTTAGCGATTCCGTTAGCGATCCCGTTAGCGGTCCCGTTAGCGGTCCAGTTAGCGATCCCGTTAGCGGTCCAGTTAGCGACCCCGTTAGCGGTCCCGTTAGCGGTTCCGCTAGCGGTTGTTAGCGATCCCGTTAGCGGTCCCGTTAGCGGTTCTGTTAGCGGTTCTGTTAGCGGTCCTGTTAGCGGTTCCGTTAGCGGTTGTTAGCTGTCCCGTTAGCGATCCCATTAGCGGCTTGGTTAGCAATCCCGTTAGCGGCTCGGTTAGCGGTCCCGTTAGCGGTTCAGTTAGCGATTCCGTTAGCGATCCCGTTAGCGGTACCGTTAGCGGTCCAGTTAGCGATCCCGTTAGCGGTCCAGTTAGCGACCCCGTTAGCGGTCCCGTTAGCAATCCCATTAGCGGTCCCGTTAGCGGTTCCGCTAGCGGTTGTTAGCGATCCCGTTAGCGGTTCTGTTAGCGGTTCTGTTAGCGGTCCCGTTAGCGGTTCTGTTAGCGGTTGTTAGCGGTCCCGTTAGCGATCCCATTAGCGGCTCGGTTAGCGGTCCCGTTAGCGATCCCGTTAGCGATCCCGTTAGCGGTTCAGTTAGCGGTTCTATATTTTCTGTAATAACTTTTGAATGGTTTGACATAGAGAGTCATGGGTGGTGTCATTGGAATCTGTATCGAGTCCTTGACCTTCATGGGTGCAAATAAGCCCCGCGATCATCCGGCAGTAGTCCGTGGCACTTCAAAATTTCCCGGGAATTTTGTCTAGTTAGTGCCACGGCTGCGCCACGTGGCACTCCTCCTCCATTGAGATGCGCAAGCTCAATGGAGGAGGAGTGCCTCGTGCGCAGCACGAGGCACTCTTACTATTGCTCAGGCTTATTATTTATTCCATATTCTTCCGTATAAACTTCGGCGCGTAACTAGTCCCACAGCTTTGAGAAAACGCGAAAAGTAAAAACGTAGAAACGTGCGACTTAATCGGGAATCGATTGGTATGACTTTTATTAGCGATTGGCGTGCACGTTTTTGCGCAACGTGCACAAACGTGCGCTTTTTGCCCCATCCGGAACGCATTGCGTGAACTTTGGGGCCTCACCACTCGCACACCGTTACTCGAAAAATTCTGAACCAATTTAGAAAGTTGTAGGCCCTGAATTTAACTACAGTCCTGTGGATTTTCAGAACGATGGCAAGAATAGTTTTTGCACGAAGTGCAAAAACATTTCCAAATTTCCAAACTAATGGGGAAGATTTTCCCATGCATTTCAATGGCGCCATTATAAGCGGATGGGAAAATGTTGAGAAAAAAAAGACAAAATTCACCTTTTTTCCGAGTCACGTATCTTTCTCATACTTGGACGTAGAAACGTCATTCAAACTTCAAAACGGAGGAAAACTTCTCTTCTCTCTCCAAACCCCGGACTGTTCTTTCCTAAAATGTACACTTTTCAAGATATGAGCCTTCAAGCGAGGACTAAAAAACCCCCTTTTTCAAATCTAGAGTGGAGGTTTTAATTGATCAGAGTGAGCAGAACCCTGAAAAAATGATCATAATTTTTATTTGTAACTCGACCTCACGGCCGAACCGTAAAAGCTGGACAGATAATTTTTGGTCAGAATGTAGACATACATTTTGGTATTCTTAAAATGTGACTTTGACAGGCGTGGTGTGCACAAAATTTGAACGGGGGAGCCAAGAGTCACGCCAAATCCTGCCTCTGTCTCCATTAAGTCTAATGTTAAAATAAGTTTTCTTCAAAAAAATCTCATTTTTGTTTTCGAATTGCCGTTACTAACACATTTTAAGGAATATCTGAATAAAATTAAGATTGTCAGAATCTTCCGGGTTCTGTCTCTCTCACGATGTCTTTGTTTTTCTGCTAGGAGCTACAGTTTGATTACAAGGTGAAGTTATTTGAGGCTTGTCAAATCCGAAGAACTAGCTGAGTCATTCCAATACAATATACACTACCATACTTCCGGGTCATGTGACCCAGAACTAGTCACATGACCCACTCAATGCAGACTTCATAATACTTTACCTTGGATAATGGAGGAATCTGAACCCTGACCTTTTGACCTTACATGATCTCAGTCCTGCTGGGGACAGGTTCATGGGATATATATGTATATTATTATTATTATACATATAAATATTTACATTTGTATATTATATATACATATTAGCCCCGCCCCTTCTTCTGATTGGCCGATACGTTATAGTCCAATATCTTTTGAATGGTTTGACATAGAGACTCACGGGTGGTATCAAATGACTAAGTATCGAGCCCCTGACACTCATTGGTGCAAATTAGCCCCGCCCCTTCTTCTGATTGGCTGATACGTTAAAGTCCAATATCTTTTGAATGGTTTGACATACAGAGACATGGGTGGTGTCAAATGACTAAGTATCGAGTCCCTGACCCTCATTGGTGCAAATTAGCCACGCCCCTTCTTCTGATTGGCCGATACGTTATAGTCCAATATCTTTTGAATGGTTTGACATACAGAGACATGGGTGGTGTCAAATGACTAAGTATCGAGTCCCTGACCCTCATTGGTGCAAATTAGCCACGCCCCTTCTTCTGATTGGCTGATACGTTAAAGTCCAATATCTTTTGAATGGTTTGACATACAGAGACATGGGTGGTGTCAAATGACTAAGTATCGAGTCCCTGACCCTCATTGGTGCAAATTAGCCCCGCCCCTTCTTCTGATTGGCTGATACGTTAAAGTCCAATATCTTTTGAATGGTTTGACATACAGAGACATGGGTGGTGTCAAATGACTAAGTATGGAGTCCCTCACCCTCATTGGTGCAAATTAGCCCCGCCCCTTCTTCTGATTGGCCGATACGTTATAGTCCAATATCTTTTGAATGGTTTGACATACAGAGACATGGGTGGTGTCAAATGACCAAGTATCGAGTCCCTGACCCTCATTGGTGCAAATTAGCCACGCCCCTTCTTCTGATTGGCTGATACGTTAAAGTCCAATATCTTTTGAATGGTTTGACATACAGAGACATGGGTGGTGTCAAATGACTAAGTATCGAGTCCCTGACCCTCATTGGTGCAAATTAGCCACGCCCCTTCTTCTGATTGGCCGATACGTTATAGTCCAATATCTTTTGAATGGTTTGACATAGAGAGTCATGGGTGGTGTCAAATGACAAAGTATCGAGTCCCTGACCCTCATTGGTGCAAATTAGCCACGCCCCTTCTTCTGATTGGCTGATACGTTAAAGTCCAATATCTTTTGAATGGTTTGACATACAGAGACATGGGTGGTGTCAAATGACTAAGTATCGAGTCCCTGACCCTCATTGGTGCAAATTAGCCCCGCCCCTTCTTCTGATTGGCTGATACGTTAAAGTCCAATATCTTTTGAATGGTTTGACATACAGAGACATGGGTGGTGTCAAATGACTAAGTATGGAGTCCCTGACCCTCATTGGTGCAAATTAGCCACGCCCCTTCTTCTGATTGGCCGATACGTTATAGTCCAATATCTTTTGAATGGTTTGACATACAGAGACATGGGTGGTGTCAAATGACCAAGTATCGAGTCCCTGACCCTCATTGGTGCAAATTAGCCACGCCCCTTCTTCTGATTGGCTGATACGTTAAAGTCCAATATCTTTTGAATGGTTTGACATAGAAAGTCATGGGTGGTGTCAAATGACTAAGTATCGAGTCCTTGACCTTCATGGGTGCATCCCGCGATCATCCGGCAGTAGTCCGTGGCACTTCAAAATTTCCCGGGAATTTTGGTCTAGTTAGTGCCACGGCTGCGCCACGTGGCACGCCTCCTCCATTGAGATGCGCAAGCTCAATGGAGGAGGAGTGCCTCGTGCGCAGCACGAGGCACTAATACTATTGCTCAGGCTTATTTATTTATTTATTATTATTCCATATTCTTCCGTATAAACTTCGGCGCGTAACTAGTTGCGCAGCTTTGAGAAAACTCAAAAAGTAAAAACGTAGAAACGTGCGCCTTAATCGGGAATCAATTGGTATGACTTTTATAAGCGATTGGCGTGCACGTTTTTGCGCAACGTGCACAAACGTGCGCTTTTTGCCCCATCCGGAACGCATTGCGTGAACTTTGGGGCCTCACCACTCGCATACCGTTACTCGAAAAATTCTGAACCGATTTAGAAAGTTGTAGGCCCTGAATTTAACTACATTCCTGTGGATTTTCAGAACGATGGCACGAATAGTTTTTGCACGAAGTGCAAAAACATTTCCAAATTTCCAAACTAATGGGGACCATGTATTTGTATGGGGCAGCATTTCACACTGTGTGTGGGATGAGGTTAAAAAAAAAAAAATCACCTTTTTTCTGAGTCACCTATCTTTCTCATACTTGCACGTAGAAAGGTCATTCAAACTTCAAAACGGAGGAAAACTTCTCTTCTCTCTCTAAACCCCGGACTGTTTTTTCCTAAAATGTACACTTTTCAAGATATGAGCGCTCAAGCGAGGACTGGAAATCACTTTTTTGTCAAATCTTCAGTGCGGTTCTAATTGATCAGAGTGCGAGAGACTTTAAAAAAATGATCATAATTTTTATTTGTAACTCGACCTCACGGCCAAACCGTAAAAGGTAGACAGATCATTTTTGGTCAGAATATAGACATAGGTTTTGTGATTCATAAAATGTGACTTTGACAGGCGTGGTGTGCACAAAATTTGAACGGGGAGACTAACAGCCATGCCAAATCCTGTCTTTCTCTCCATTGACTCCCATAATAAATAACGTTTTCTTCAAAAAAATCTCATTTTTGTTTTCGAATTGCCGTTACTAACACATTTTAAGGAATATCTGAATAAAATTAAGATTGTCAGAATCTTCCGGGTTCTGTCTCTCTCACGATGTCTTTGTTTTTCTGCTAGGAGCTACAGTTTGATTACAAGGTGAAGTTATTTGAGGCTTGTCAAAACCGAAAATCTTGCTGACTCATTCTCTGTATACAGTAGTAAGGTTCTGAACCTTTTTTTTTTAAGGTTTTGTTGCCCGGCAACCGGAGCTCAGCTGTTGACTGATTAGGCTGACCCAGAACTGGTCACATGACCCATTCAGTACAGACTTCAAATAGTATAAGCTGGAAAATGGAGAAATCTGGACCCTGACCTTCATCATCCTATACCTTCATCATCCTCTACCTTCATCATCCTCCTCTACCTTCATCATCCTCTACCTTCATCATCCTCTACCTTCATCCATCCATCCATCCATCCATCCATCCATCCATCCATCCATCCATCATCCCTCCATCCATCCATCATCCCTCCATCCATCCATCCATCATCCATCATCCATCCATCATCCATCCATCATCCATCCATCCCTCCATCCATCCATCATCCATCCATCATCCATCCATCCCTCCATCCATCCCTCCATCCATCCATCATCCATCCACCATCCATCCATCCATCATCCATCCATCATCCATCCATCATCCATACATCCATCCATCCATCCATCATCCATCCATCATCCATCCATCCATCATCCATCCATCCATCATCCATCCATCCATCATCCATCCATCATCCATCCATCCATCAATCATCCATCCATCCATCATCCATCCATCCATCATCCATCCATCATCCATCCATCCATCAATCATCCATCCATCCATCCATCCATCCATCATCCATCCATCCATCATCCATCCATCATCCATCCATCATCCATCCATCCATCCATCCATCATCCATCCATCCATCATCCATCCATCCATCATCCATCATCCTCCATCCATCCATCATCCATCCATCATCCATCCATCATCCATCCATCCCTCCATCCATCCATAATCCCTCCATCCATCATCCCTCCATCATCCATCCATCCATCATCCATCCATCATCCATCCATCATCCCTCCATCCATCCCTCCATCATCCATCCATCCATCAATCATCCATCCATCCATCCATCATCCATCCATCATCCATTCATCCATCATCCATCCATCCATCATCCATCCATCCATCCATCATCCATCCATCATCCATCCATCCATCATCCATCAATCATCCATCCATCCATCCATCATCCATCCATCATCCATCCATCCATCATCCATCCATCCATCATCCATCCATCATCCATCCATCCATCCATCATCCATCCATCCATCATCCATCCATCCATCCATCATCCATCCATCCATCATCCATCTATCATCCATCCATCCATCCTCCATCCATCCATCATCCATCCATCATCCATCCATCCATCCATCCATCCATCATCCATCCATCATCCATCCATCATCCATCCATCCATCCATCCATCCATCCATCCATCATCCATCCATCCATCCATCATCCATCCATCATCCATCCATCATCCATCCATCCATCCATCATCCATCCATCCATCATCCATCCATCCATCATCCATCCATCCATCATCCATCAATCATCCATCCATCCATCCATCCATCATCCATCCATCATCCATCCATCATCCATCCATCCCTCCATCCATCCATCATCCATCCATCATCCATCCATCCATCATCCCTCCATCATCCATCCATCCATCATCCATCCATCATCCATCCATCCCTCCATCCATCCATCCATCATCCATCCATCATCCATCCATCCATCATCCATCCATCATCCATCCATCCATCCATCATCCATCCATCATCCATCCATCCCTCCATCCATCAATCATCCATCCATCATCCATCCATCCATCATCCATCCATCATCCATCCATCATCCATCCATCCATCATCCATCCATCATCCATCCATCATCCATCCATCATCCATCCATCCATCATCCATCCATCCATCATCCATCCCTCCATCCATCAATCATCCATCCATCATCCATCCATCCATCATCCATCCATCATCCATCCATCATCCATCCATCCATCATCCATCCATCATCCATCCATCATCCATCCATCAATCATCCATCCATCATCCATCCATCCATCATCCATCCATCATCCATCCATCATCCATCCATCCATCATCCATCCATCATCCATCCATCATCCATCCATCATCCATCCATCCATCCACAGTATATACAGCATAATACAGTATACACTTCCGGGTCATGTGACCCAGAACTGGTCACATGACCCAGGGAATGCACATTAGCCCCACCCCTTCTTCTGATTGGCTGATACGTTAAAGTCCAATATCTTTTGAATGGTTTGACATACAGATTTATGGGTGGTGTCAAATGACTAAGTATGAAGTCCCTGACCCTCATTGGTGCAAATTAGCCACGCCCCTTCTTCTGATTGGCTGATACGTTAAAGTCCAATATCTTTTGAATGGTTTGACATACAGAGACATGGGTGGTGTCAAATGACTAAGTATCGAGTCCCTGACCCTCATTGGTGCAAATTAGCCCCGCCCCTTCTTCTGATTGGCTGATACGTTAAAGTCCAATATCTTTTGAATGGTTTGACATACAGAGACATGGGTGGTGTCAAATGACTAAGTATGGAGTCCCTGACCCTCATTGGTGCTAATTAGCCCCGCCCCTTCTTCTGATTGGCTGATACGTTAAAGTCCAATATCTTTTGAATGGTTTGACATACAGAGACATGGGTGGTGTCAAATGACTAAGTATGGAGTCCCTGACCCTCATTGGTGCAAATTAGCCACGCCCCTTCTTCTGATTGGCTGATACGTTAAAGTCCAATATCTTTTGAACGGTTTGACATACAGAGACATGGGTGGTGTCAAATGACTAAGTATGGAGTCCCTGACCCTCATTGGTGCAAATTAGCCCCGCCCCTTCTTCTGATTGGCTGATACGTTAAAGTCCAATATCTTTTGAATGGTTTGACATACAGAGACATGGGTGGTGTCAAATGACTAAGTATGGAGTCCCTGACCCTCATTGGTGCAAATTATCCCCACCCCTTCTTCTGATTGGCTGATACGTTAAAGTCCAATATCTTTTGAATGGTTTGACATACAGAGACATGGGTGGTGTCAAATGACCAAGTATCGAGTCCTTGACCTTCATGGGTGCATCCCGCGATCATCCGGCAGTAGTCCGTGGCACTTCAAAATTTCCCGGGAATTTTGGTCTAGTTTATTTATTATTATTCCATATTCTTCCGTATAAACTTCGGCGCGTAACTAGTTGCGCAGCTTTGAGAAAACTCAAAAAGTAAAAACGTAGAAACGTGCGACTTAATCGGGAATCAATTGGTATGACTTTTATAAGCGATTGGCGTGCACGTTTTTGCGCAACGTGCACAAACGTGCACTTTTTGCCCCATCCGGAACGCATTGCGTGAACTTTGGGGCCTCACCACTCGCATACCGTTACTCGAAAAATTCTGAACCGATTTAGAAAGTTGTAGGCCCTGAATTTAACTACAGTCCTCTGGATTTTCAGAACGATGGCACGAATAGTTTTTGCACGAAGTGCAAAAACATTTCCAAATTTCCAAACTAATGGGGAACTGTTTTCCCATGCATTTCAATGGCGCCATTCAAAGCGGATGGGAAAATGTTGAGAAAAAAAAGACAAAATTCACCTTTTTTCCGAGTCACGTATCTTTCTCATACTTGGACGTAGAAACGTCATTCAAACTTCAAAACGGAGGAAAACTTCTCTTCTCTCTCCAAACCCCGGACTGTTTTTTCCTAAAATGTACACTTTTCAAGATATGAGCCCTCAAGCGAGGACTGGAAATCACTTTTTTGTCAAATCTTCAGTGCGGTTCTAATTGATCAGAGTGCGAGAGACTTTCAAAAAATGAACATAATTTTTATTTGTAACTCGAGCTCACGGGCAAACCGTAAAAGCTAGAAAGATCATTTTTGGTCAGAATGTAGACATACATTTTGGTATTCTTAAAATGTGACTTTGACAGGCGTGGTGTGCACAAAATTTTAACGGGGGAGCCAAGAGTCACGCCAAATCCTGCCTCTGTCTCCATTGACTCTAATGTTAAATGAAGTTTTCTTCAAAAAAATCTCATTTTTGTTTTCGAATTGCCGTTACTAACACATTTTAAGGAATATCTGAATAAAATTAAGATTGTCAGAATCTTCCGGGTTCTGTCTCTCTCACGATGTCTTTGTTTTTCTGCTAGGAGCTACAGTTTGATTACAAGGTGAAGTTATTTGAGGCTTGTCAAATCCGAAGAACTAGCTGAGTCATTCCAATACAATATACACTACCATACTTCCGGGTCATGTGACCCAGAACTGGTCACATGACCCACTCAATGCAGACTTCATAATACTTTACCTTGGATAATGGAGGAATCTGAACCCTGACCTTTTGACCTTACATGATCCCCAGTCCTGCTGGGGACAGGTTCATGGGATATATATGTATATTATTATTATTATACATATAAATATTTACATTTGTATATTATATATACATATTAGCCCCGCCCCTTCTTCTGATTGGCCGATACGTTATAGTCCAATATCTTTTGAATGGTTTGACATAGAGACTCACGGGTGGTATCAAATGACTAAGTATCGAGCCCCTGACCCTCATTGGTGCAAATTAGCCACGCCCCTTCTTCTGATTGGCCGATACGTTATAGTCCAATATCTTTTGAATGGTTTGACATACAGAGACATGGGTGGTGTCAAATGACTAAGTATCGAGTCCCTGACCCTCATTGGTGCAAATTAGCCACGCCCCTTCTTCTGATTGGCCGATACGTTATAGTCCAATATCTTTTGAATGGTTTGACATACAGAGACATGGGTGGTGTCAAATGACTAAGTATCGAGTCCCCGACCGTCATTGGTGCAAATTAGCCACGCCCCTTCTTCTGATTGGCCGATACGTTAAAGTCCAATATCTTTTGAATGGTTTGACATACAGAGACATGGGTGGTGTCAAATGACTAAGTATGGAGTCCCTGACCCTCATTGGTGCAAATTAGCCACGCCCCTTCTTCTGATTGGCCGATACGTTATAGTCCAATATCTTTTGAATGGTTTGACATACAGAGACATGGGTGGTGTCAAATGACTAAGTATCGAGTCCCCGACCCTCATTGGTGCAAATTAGCCACGCCCCTTCTTCTGATTGGCCGATACGTTAAAGTCCAATATCTTTTGAATGGTTTGACATACAGAGACATGGGTGGTGTCAAATGACTAAGTATGGAGTCCCTGACCCTCATTGGTGCAAATTAGCCACGCCCCTTCTTCTGATTGGCCGATACGTTATAGTCCAATATCTTTTGAATGGTTTGACATACAGAGACATGGGTGGTGTCAAATGACCAAGTATCGAGTCCCTGACCCTCATTGGTGCAAATTAGCCACGCCCCTTCTTCTGATTGGCTGATACGTTAAAGTCCAATATCTTTTGAATGGTTTGACATACAGAGACATGGGTGGTGTCAAATGACTAAGTATCAAGTCCTTGACCTTCATGGGTGCATCCCGCGATCATCCGGCAGTAGTCCGTGGCACTTCAAAATTTCCCGGGAATTTTGGTCTAGTTATTCCATATTCTTCCGTAAAAACTTCGGCGCGTAACTTGTCCCGCAGCTTTGAGAAAACGCGAAAAGTAAAAACGTAGAAACGTGCGCCTTAATCGGGAATCGATGGGTATGACTTTTATAAGCAATTGGCGTGCACGTTTTTGCGCAACGTGCACAAACGTCCGCTTTTTGCCCCATCCGGAACGCATTGCGTGAACTTTGGGGCCTCACCACTCGCACACCGTTACTCGAAAAATTCTGAACCGATTTAGAAAGTTGTAGGCCCTGAATTTAACTACAGTCCTGTGGATTTTCAGAACGATGGCACGAATAGTTTTTGCACGAAGTGCAAAAACATTTCCAAATTTCCAAACTAATGGGGAAGATTTTCCCATGCATTTCAATGGCGCCATTATAAGCGGATGGGAAAATGTTGAGAAAAAAAAGACAAAATTCACCTTTTTTCTGAGTCACGTATCTTTCTCATACTTGCACGTAGAAACGTCATTCAAACTTCAAAACGGAGGAAAACTTCTCTTCTCTCTCCAAACCCGAAACTGTTTTTTCCTAAAATGTACACTTTTCAAGATATGAGCCCTCAAGCGAGGACTGGAAATCACTTTTTTTCAAATCTAGAGCACGGGAGTCAGTTTGCTAGAGTGTAGTTACACTGAAAAAAAAAACATGATTTCTTATTTGTAACTCGAGGTCACGGCCAAACCGTAAAAGGTAGACAGATCATTTTTGGTCAGAATATAGACATAGGTGTTGTGATTCATAAAATGTGACTTTGACAGGCGTGGTGTGCACAAAATTTGAACGGGGGAGCCAACAGATACGCCAATTCCTGTCTCGCTGTTCATTGACTCCCATGTTAAATGAAGTTTTCTTAAAAAAAATCTCATTTTTGTTTTCGAATTGCCGTTACTAACACATTTTAAGGAATATCTGTATGAAAATAACATTTAGATAACCTGGTAGGTTCTCTGTTTCTCAAAATGTTTTCGTTTTTCTGCTAAGAGCTACGGTTTGAGCGCAAAGTGGAGTGATTTCAGGTTTGTCACAACCAAAAATCCAGCTGAGTCATTCCCGCTCCCTCTGTATCAGGTTCTTGTTGCCCCTAGCAACCAGAGCTCAGCTGTTGACTGATTAGACTGACCCAGAACTGGTCACATGACTCACTCAGTACAGACTTCATAGTATAACTTGGAAAATGGAGAAATCTGAACCCTGACCTTTTAACCTTAGATGAACACACACACACACACACACACACACACACACACACACACACACACACACACACACACACACACACACACACACACACACACACACAATAGGTGTTATTATGGGATGTCAGGTGTTTTTATAGGATGTTAGTGTTATTATGGGATGTCAGGTGTTTTTATAGGATGTTAATGTTATTATGGGATGACAGGTGTTTTTATAGGATGTTAGTGTTATTATGGGATGTCAGGTGTTTTTATAGGATGTTAGTGTTATTATGGGATGGCAGGTGTTTTTATAGGATGTTAGTGTTATTATGGGATGTTAGTGTTATTATGGGATGGTAGGTGTTTATTATGGGATGGTAGTGTTATTGGTGTTAGCGGTCCCGTTAGCGGTTCTGTTAGCGGTCCCGTTAGCGATCCCGTTAGCGGTCCCGTTAGCGGTCCAGTTAGCGATCCCGTTAGCGGTCCAGTTAGCGACCCCGTTAGCGGTCCCGTTAGCAATCCCGTTAGCGGTCCCGTTAGCGGTTGTTAGCGATCCCGTTAGCGATCCCGTTAGCGGCTTGGTTAGCGATCCCGTTAGCGGCTCGGTTAGCGGTCCCGTTAGCGGTCCCGTTAGCGGTTCAGTTAGCGATTCCGTTAGCGATCCCGTTAGCGGTCCCGTTAGCGGTCCCGTTAGCGGTCCCGTTAGCGGTCCAGTTAGCGACCCCGTTAGCGGTTCCACTAGCGGTTGTTAGCGATCCCGTTAGCGGTTCAGTTAGCAATTCCGTTAGCGATCCCGTTAGCGGTCCCGTTAGCGGTCAAGTTAGCGATCCCGTTAGCGGTCCAGTTAGCGACCCCGTTAGCGGTCCCGTTAGCGGTTCCGCTAGCGGTTGTTAGCGATCCCGTTAGCGGTCCCGTTAGCGGTTCTGTTAGCGGTTCTGTTAGCGGTCCTGTTAGCGGTTCCGTTAGCGGTTGTTAGCGGTCCCGTTAGCGATCCCATTAGCGGCTCGGTTAGCAATCCCGTTAGCGGCTCGGTTAGCGGTCCCGTTAGCGGTTCAGTTAGCGATTCCGTTAGCGATCCCGTTAGCGGTACCGTTAGCGGTCCAGTTAGCGATCCCGTTAGCGGTCCAGTTAGCGACCCCGTTAGCGGTCCCATTAGCGATCCCGTTAGCGGTACCGTTAGCGGTCCAGTTAGCGATCCCGTTAGCGGTCCAGTTAGCGACCCCGTTAGCGGTCCCGTTAGCGGTTCCGCTAGCGGTTGTTAGCGATCCCGTTAGCGGTCCCGTTAGCGGTCCAGTTAGCAATCCCGTTAGCGGTCCAGTTAGCGACCCCGTTAGCGGTCCCGTTAGCGGTTCCGCTAGCGGTTGTTAGCGATCCCGTTAGCGGTCCCGTTAGCGGTTCTGTTAGCGGTTCTGTTAGCGGTCCTGTTAGCGGTTCCGTTAGCGGTTGTTAGCGGTCCCGTTAGCGATCCCATTAGCGGCTCGGTTAGCAATCCCGTTAGCGGTCCCGTTAGTGGTTCTGTTAGCGGTCCTGTTAGCGGTTCCGTTAGCGGTTGTTAGCGGTCCCGTTAGCGATCCCATTAGCGGCTCGGTTAGCAATCCCGTTAGCGGCTCGGTTAGCGGTCCCGTTAGCGGTTCAGTTAGCGATTCCGTTAGCGATCCCGTTAGCGGTACCGTTAGCGGTCCAGTTAGCGATCCCGTTAGCGGTCCAGTTAGCGACCCCGTTAGCG